>NW_028227320.1:0-92500 GCF_978045245.1 Mus caroli | reverse complement strand
CAACTATATGGTGGCCCATCTCCAGTTCCCGGGGATATGACAGACAGACATACAGACAGAGATAAGGATGGCAGGCCTGCCAGTTCTTTCTTTCTTTCTTATCCTTTTTAAAAAATGTTTATTTATTTATTTATGTATTTATTAGATATAAGTACACTGTAGCTGTCTTCAGACACTCCAGAAAAGGGTGTAAGATTCTGCAGAATCTAAATCCCTCTTATTGGCTGCATATGATGTACATAAACACAGCCTCACATATACTTCTAAAAATTTATAGATGGGTGGGGCAACTGAAAGGGCTCAACAATTAACAGAATTGTCTCCTCTTCCAGAAAACCTGGGATCAACTAACAGCAACTATATGGTGGCCCATCTCCAGTTCCAGGGGATCAGAAGGACAGACAGACAGACAGACATAAGGATGGCAGGCCTGCCTGGTCTTTCTTTATTTCTTATCCTTTTAAAAAATATTTTATTTATTTATTTATTTATTTATTCATTTATTTATTAGATATAAGTACCCTGTAGCTGCCTTCAGACACTCCAGAAGAGAATGTCAGATTCTGGAAAATCTAAATCCCTCTTATGGTCTGCATATGATGTACATAAAAACAGCCTCACATATACTTCTAAACATTTAAAGATGGGTGGGGCCACTAAAAGGGATCAACAATTAACAGCATTGTCTCCTCTTCCAGAGAACCTGGGATCAACTAACAGCAACTATATGGTGGCCCATCTCCAGTTCCAGGAGATCAGACAGATAGACAGACAAACAGATATAAGGATGGCAGGCCTGCCTGGTCTTTCTTTCTTATCATTTTTAAAAAATGATTATTTATTTATTTATTTATTTATTTATTTATTTATTTATTAGATATAAGTACACTGTAGCTGTCTTCAGACACTCCAGAAGAGGTTGTCAGATTCTGGAGAATATAAATCCCTCTTATGGTCTGCATATGATGTACATAAACACAGACTCACATTTACTTCCAAAAATTTAAAAATGTGTGGGGACACTGAAAGGGCTCAACAATTAACAGCATTGTCCCTTTTCCAGAAAACCTGGGATCAACTACCAGCAACTATATGGTGGCCCATCTCCAGTTCCAGGGGATCAGACAGACAGACAGACAGTCAGAAATAAGGATGGCAGACCTGCCTGGTCTTTCTTTCTTTCTTTCTTATCCTTTTGAAAAAATGTTTACTTATTTATTTATTTATTTATTTATGTATTTATTCATTTATTTATTAGATATAAGTACACTGTAGCTGTCTTCAGACACTACAGAAGAGGGTGTAATATTCTGGAGAATCTAAATCCCTCTTATGGTCTTCATATGATGTACATAAACACAGCCTCACATATACTTCTAAAAATTTAAAGATGGCTGAGGCAACTGAAAGGGCTCAACAATTAACAGCATTGTCTCCTCTTCCAGAGAACCTGGGATCAACTACCAGCAACTATATGGTGGCCCAACTCCAGTTCCAGGAGATCAGACAGACAGAAAGACAGACAGACAGAGATAAGGATGGCAGGCCTGCCTGGTCTTTCTTTTTTTCTTATCCTTTTCAAAAAATGGTTTTTATTAATTAATTAATTTATTTATTTATTTATTTATTTATTTATTAGATATAAGTACACCGTAGCTATCTTCAGACACTCCAGAAGAGGGTGTAATATTCTGGAGAATCTAAATCCCTCTTATGGTCTGCATATGATGTACATAAACACAGCCTCACATATACTTCTAAAAATTTAAAGATGGCTGAGGCCACTGAAAGGGCTCAACAATTAACAGCATTGTCTCCTCTTCCAGGGAAACTGAGATCAACTATCAGCAACTATATGGTGGCCCATCTCCAGTTCCCGGGGATCAGACCGACAGACAGACAGACAGACAGAGATAAGGATGGCAGGCCTGCCAGGTCTTTCTTTCTTTCTTATCCTTTTTAAAAAATGTTTATTTATTTATTTATGTATTTATTAGATATAAGTACACTGTAGCTATCTTCAGACACTCCAGAAGAGGGTGTCATATTCTGGAGAATCTAAATCCATCTTAGGGTGTGCATATGAAGTACATAAACACAGCCTCACATACACCTCTAAAAATTTAAAGATGAGTGGGGCCACTGAAAGGGCTCAACAATTAAGAGCATTGTCTCCTCTTCCAGAGAACCTGGGATCAACTACCAGCAACTATATGGTGGCCCAACTCCAGTTCCAGGAGATCAGACAGACAGAAAGACAGACAGACAGAGATAAGGATGGCAGGCCTGCCTGGTCTTTCTTTTTTTCTTATCCTTTACAAAAAATATTTTATTTATTTATTTATTTATTTATTTATTTATTTATGTATTTATGTATTTATTAGATATAAGTACACCGTAGCTGTCTTCAGACACACCAGAAGAGGGTGTCAGATTCTGGAGAATCTAAATCCCTCTTATGGTCCGCATATGATGTACATAAACACAGCCTCACATATACTTCTAAAAATTTAAAAATGTGTGGCGCCACTGAAAGGGCTCAACAATTAACAGCATTGTCTCCTCTTCCAGAGAACCTGGGATCAACTACCAGCAACTATATGGTGGCCCATCTCCAGTTCCAGGGGTTCCGACAGACAGACAGACAAACAGTCAAGGATGGCAGGCCTGCCTGGTTTTTTTCTTTCTTATCCTTTTTAAAAAATGTTTATTTATTTATTCATGTATGTATAGATATAAGTACACTGTAGCTGTCTTCGGACACTCCAGAAGAGGGTGTAATATTCTGGAGAATCTAAATCCCTCTTATGGTCTGCATATGATGTACATAAACACAGACTCACATATACTTCTAAAAATTTAAAGATGGCTGAGGCCACAGAAAGAGCTCAAAAATTAACAGCATTGTCTCCTCTTCCAGAGAAACTAGGATCAACTATCAGCAACTATATGGTGGCCCATCTCCAGTTCCCGGGGATATGACAGACAGACATACAGACAGAGATAAGGATGGCAGGCCTGCCAGTTCTTTCTTTCTTTCTTATCCTTTTTAAAAAATGTTTATTTATTTATTTATGTATTTATTAGATATAAGTACACTGTAGCTGTCTTCAGACACTCCAGAAAAGGGTGTAAGATTCTGCAGAATCTAAATCCCTCTTATGGGCTGCATATGATGTACATAAACACAGCCTCACATATACTTCTAAAAATTTATAGATGGGTGGTGCAACTGAAAGGGCTCAACAATTAACAGAATTGTCTCCTCTTCCAGAAAACCTGGGATCAACTAACAGCAACTATATGGTGGCCCATCTCCAGTTCCAGGGGATCAGAAGGACAGACAGACAGACAGACATAAGGATGGCAGGCCTGCCTGGTCTTTCTTTATTTCTTATCCTTTTAAAAAATATTTTATTTATTTATTTATTTATTTATTTATTTATTTATTTATTTATTCATTTATTTATTAGATATAAGTACCCTGTAGCTGCCTTCAGACACTCCAGAAGAGAATGTCAGATTCTGGAAAATCTAAATCCCTCTTATGGTCTGCATATGATGTACATAAAAACAGCCTCACATATACTTCTAAACATTTAAAGATGGGTGGGGCCACTAAAAGGGATCAACAATTAACAGCATTGTCTCCTCTTCCAGAGAACCTGGGATCAACTAACAGCAACTATATGGTGGCCCATCTCCAGTTCCAGGGGATCAGACAGACAGACAGACAGTCAGAAATAAGGATGGCAGACCTGCCTGGTCTTTCTTTCTTTCTTATCCTTTTGAAAAAATGTTTACTTATTTATTTATTTATTTATTTATGTATTTATTCATTTATTTATTAGATATAAGTACACTGTAGCTGTCTTCAGACACTACAGAAGAGGGTGTAATATTCTGGAGAATCTAAATCCCTCTTATGGTCTTCATATGATGTACATAAACACAGCCTCACATATACTTCTAAAAATTTAAAGATGGCTGAGGCAACTGAAAGGGCTCAACAATTAACAGCATTGTCTCCTCTTCCAGAGAACCTGGGATCAACTACCAGCAACTATATGGTGGCCCAACTCCAGTTCCAGGAGATCAGACAGACAGAAAGACAGACAGACAGAGATAAGGATGGCAGGCCTGCCTGGTCTTTCTTTTTTTCTTATCCTTTTCAAAAAATGGTTTTTTTTTATTAATTAATTAATTAATTTATTTATTTATTTATTTATTTATTTATTAGATATAAGTACACCGTAGCTATCTTCAGACACTCCAGAAGAGGGTGTAATATTCTGGAGAATCTAAATCCCTCTTATGGTCTGCATATGATGTACATAAACACAGCCTCACATATACTTCTAAAAATTTAAAGATGGCTGAGGCCACTGAAAGGGCTCAATAATTAACAGCATTGTCTCCTCTTCCAGGGAAACTGAGATCAACTATCAGCAACTATATGGTGGCCCATCTCCAGTTCCCGGGGATCAGACCGACAGACAGACAGACAGACAGAGATAAGGATGGCAGGCCTGCCAGGTCTTTCTTTCTTTCTTATCCTTTTTAAAAAATGTTTATTTATTTATTTATGTATTTATTAGATATAAGTACACTGTAGCTATCTTCAGACACTCCAGAAGAGGGTGTCATATTCTGGAGAATCTAAATCCATCTTAGGGTGTGCATATGAAGTACATAAACACAGCCTCACATACACCTCTAAAAATTTAAAGATGAGTGGTGCCACTGAAAGGGCTCAACAATTAAGAGCATTGTCTCCTCTTCCAGAGAACCTGGGATCAACTACCAGCAACTATATGGTGGCCCAACTCCAGTTCCAGGAGATCAGACAGACAGAAAGACAGACAGACAGAGATAAGGATGGCAGGCCTGCCTGGTCTTTCTTTTTTTCTTATCCTTTACAAAAAATATTTTATTTATTTATTTATTTATTTATTTATTTATTTATGTATTTATGTATTTATTAGATATAAGTACACCGTAGCTGTCTTCAGACACACCAGAAGAGGGTGTCAGATTCTGGAGAATCTAAATCCCTCTTATGGTCCGCATATGATGTACATAAACACAGCCTCACATATACTTCTAAAAATTTAAAAATGTGTGGCGCCACTTAAAGGGCTCAACAATTAACAGCATTGTCTCCTCTTCCAGAGAACCTGGGATCAACTACCAGCAACTATATGGTGGCCCATCTCCAGTTCCAGGGGTTCCGACAGACAGACAGACAAACAGTCAAGGATGGCAGGCCTGCCTGGTTTTTTTCTTTCTTATCCTTTTTAAAAAATGTTTATTTATTTATTCATGTATGTATAGATATAAGTACACTGTAGCTGTCTTCGGACACTCCAGAAGAGGGTGTAATATTCTGGAGAATCTAAATCCCTCTTATGGTCTGCATATGATGTACATAAACACAGACTCACATATACTTCTAAAAATTTAAAGATGGCTGAGGCCACAGAAAGGGCTCAAAAATTAACAGCATTGTCTCCTCTTCCAGAGAAACTAGGATCAACTATCAGCAACTATATGGTGGCCCATCTCCAGTTCCCGGGGATATGACAGACAGACATACAGACAGAGATAAGGATGGCAGGCCTGCCAGTTCTTTCTTTCTTTCTTATCCTTTTTAAAAAATGTTTATTTATTTATTTATGTATTTATTAGATATAAGTACACTGTAGCTGTCTTCAGACACTCCAGAAAAGGGTGTAAGATTCTGCAGAATCTAAATCCCTCTTATGGGCTGCATATGATGTACATAAACACAGCCTCACATATACTTCTAAAAATTTATAGATGGGTGGGGCAACTGAAAGGGCTCAACAATTAACAGAATTGTCTCCTCTTCCAGAAAACCTGGGATCAACTAACAGCAACTATATGGTGGCCCATCTCCAGTTCCAGGGGATCAGAAGGACAGACAGACAGACAGACATAAGGATGGCAGGCCTGCCTGGTCTTTCTTTATTTCTTATCCTTTTAAAAAATATTTTATTTATTTATTTATTTATTTATTTATTTATTTATTTATTTATTTATTCATTTATTTATTAGATATAAGTACCCTGTAGCTGCCTTCAGACACTCCAGAAGAGAATGTCAGATTCTGGAAAATCTAAATCCCTCTTATGGTCTGCATATGATGTACATAAAAACAGCCTCACATATACTTCTAAACATTTAAAGATGGGTGGGGCCACTAAAAGGGATCAACAATTAACAGCATTGTCTCCTCTTCCAGAGAACCTGGGATCAACTAACAGCAACTATATGGTGGCCCATCTCCAGTTCCAGGAGATCAGACAGATAGACAGACAGACAGATATAAGGATGGCAGGCCTGCCTGGTCTTTCTTTCTTATCATTTTTAAAAAATGATTATTTATTTATTTATTTATTTATTTATTTATTTATTAGATATAAGTACACTGTAGCTGTCTTCAGACACTCCAGAAGAGGTTGTCAGATTCTGGAGAATATAAATCCCTCTTATGGTCTGCATATGATGTACATAAACACAGACTCACATTTACTTCCAAAAATTTAAAAATGTGTGGGGACACTGAAAGGGCTCAACAATTAACAGCATTGTCCCTTTTCCAGAAAACCTGGGATCAACTACCAGCAACTATATGGTGGCCCATCTCCAGTTCCAGGGGATCAGACAGACAGACAGACAGTCAGAAATAAGGATGGCAGACCTGCCTGGTCTTTCTTTCTTTCTTTCTTATCCTTTTGAAAAAATGTTTACTTATTTATTTATTTATTTATTTATGTATTTATTCATTTATTTATTAGATATAAGTACACTGTAGCTGTCTTCAGACACTACAGAAGAGGGTGTAATATTCTGGAGAATCTAAATCCCTCTTATGGTCTTCATATGATGTACATAAACACAGCCTCACATATACTTCTAAAAATTTAAAGATGGCTGAGGCAACTGAAAGGGCTCAACAATTAACAGCATTGTCTCCTCTTCCAGAGAACCTGGGATCAACTACCAGCAACTATATGGTGGCCCAACTCCACTTCCAGGAGATCAGACAGACAGAAAGACAGACAGACAGAGATAAGGATGGCAGGCCTGCTTGGTCTTTCTTTTTTTCTTATCCTTTTCAAAAAATGGTTTTTATTTATTTATTTATTTATTTATTTATTTATTTATTTATTTATTTATTTATTTATTTATTTATTTATTTATTAGATATAAGTACACCGTAGCTATCTTCAGACACTCCAGAAGAGGGTGTAATATTCTGGAGAATCTAAATCCCTCTTATGGTCTGCATATGATGTACATAAACACAGCCTCACATATACTTCTAAAAATTTAAAGATGGCTGAGGCCACTGAAAGGGCTCAACAATTAACAGCATTGTCTCCTCTTCCAGGGAACTGAGATCAACTATCAGCAACTATATGGTGGCCCATCTCCAGTTCCCGGGGATCAGACCGACAGACAGACAGACAGAGATAAGGATGGCAGGCCTGCCAGGTCTTTCTTTCTTTCTTATCCTTTTTAAAAAATGTGTATTTATTTATTTATGTATTTATTAGATATAAGTACACTTTAGCTATCTTCAGACACTCCAGAAGAGGGTGTCATATTCTGGAGAATCTAAATCCATCTTAGGGTGTGCATATGAAGTACATAAACACTGCCTCACATACACCTCTAAAAATTTAAAGATGAGTGGGGCCACTGAAAGGGCTCAACAATTAAGAGCATTGTCTCCTCTTCCAGAGAACCTGGGATCAACTACCAGCAACTATATGGTGGCCCATCTCCAGTTCCAGGAGATCAGAAAGACAGACAAACAGACAGAGAAAAGGATGGCAGGCCCTGCCTGGTCTTTCTTTTTTTCTTATCATTTTTTTTAAAAAATTATTTATTTATTTATTTATTTATTTATTTATTTATATATTTATTTATTTATTAGATATAAGTACCCTGTAACTGCCTTTAGACACTCCAGAAGAGAATGTCAGATTCTTGAGAATCTAAATCCCTCTTATGGTCTGCATATGATGTACATAAACACAGCCTCACATATACTTCTAAAAATTTAAAGATGGGTGGGGCCACTGAAAGGGCTCAACAATTAACAGCATTGTCTCCTCTTCCAGAGAACCTGGGATCAACTACAAGCAACTATATGGTGGCCCATCTCCAGTTCCAGGAGATTAGACAGACAGACAGACAGACAGATATTAGGATGGCAGGCCTACCTGGTCTTTCTTTTTTTCTTATCATTTTTAAAAAATGATTATCTATTTATTTATTTATTTATTTATTTATTTATTTATTTATTTATTTATTTATGTATTTATTAGATATAAGTACACTGTAGCTGTCTTCAGACACTCCAGAAGAGGGTGTCAGATTCTGGTGAATATAAATCCCTCTTATGGTCTGCATATGATGTACATAAACACAGACTCACATTTACTTCCAAAAATTTAAAAATGTGTGGGGCCACTGAAAGGGCTCAACAATTAACAGCATTGTCCCTTTTCCAGAGAACCTGGGATCAACTACCAGCAACTATATGGTGGCCCATCTCCAGTTCCAGGGGATCAGACAGACAGACAGACAGTCAGAGATAAGGATGGCTGGCCTGCCTGGTCTTTCTTTCTTTCTTAACTTTTGGAAAAAAATGTTTATTTATTTATTTATTTATTTATTTATTTATTTATTAGATATAAGTACACTGTAGCTGTCTTCAGACACTCCAGAATAGGGTGTCAGATTCTGGAGAATATAAATCCCTCTTATGGTGTGCATATTATGTACATAAACACAGATTCACATTTACTTCCAAAAATTTAAAAATGTGTGGGGCCACTGAAAGAGCTCAACAATTAACAGCATTGTCCCTTTTCCAGAGAACCTGGTATCAACTACCAGCAACTATATGGTAGCCCATCTCCAGTTCCAGGGGATCAGACAGACAGACAGACAGTCAGAGATAAGGATGGCTGGCCTGCCTGGTCTTTCTTTCTTTCTTTACTTTTTGAAAAAAATGTTTATTTATTTATTTATTTATTTATTTATTTATTTATTTATTTATTTATTAGATATAAGTACACTGTAGCTGTCTTCAGACACTCCAGAAGAGGGTGTAAGATTCTGGAGAATCTAAATCCGTCTTATGGTCTGCATATGATGTACATAAACACAGACTCACATATAATTCTAAAAATTTAAAGATTGGAGGGGCCACAAAAAGCGCTCAACTATTAACAGCATTGTCTCCTCTTCTAGAGAACCTGGGATCAACTACCAGCAACTATATGGTGGCCCATCTCCAGTTCCAGGGGTTCAGACAGACAGACATACAGACAGACAGAGATAAGGTTGGCAGGCCTGCCTGTTATTTCTTTCTTTCTTATCCTTTCAAAAAATGTTTATTTATTTATTTATTTATTTATTTATTTATTTATTTATTTATTAGATATAAGTACACTGTAGCTGTCTTCATACACTCCAGAAGAGGGGGTCAGATTCTGGAGAATCTAAGTCCCTCTTATGGTATGCATATGATGTACATAAACACAGCCTCACATATACTTCTAAAAATTTAATGATGTTTGGGGCCACTGAAAGGGCTCAACAATTAACAGCATTGTCTCCTCTTCAGGAGAACCTGGGATCAACTACCAGCAACTATATTGTGGCCCATCTTCAGTTCCAGGGTTTCAGACAGACAGACAGACAAACAGTCAAGGATGGCAGGCCTGCCTGGTTGTTCTTTCTTTCTTATCATTTTTGAAAAAATGTTTATTTATTTATTTATGTATTTATTAGATATAAGTACACTTTAGAGGTCTTCAGACACTCCAGAAGAGGTTGTCAGATTCTGGAGAATCTAAATCCTTCTTATGGTCTGCATATGATGTGCATAAACACAGATTCACATTTACTTCCAAAAATTTAAAGATGTGTGGGGACACTGAAAGGGCTCAACAATTAACAGCATTGTCTCCTCTTCCAGAGAACCTGGGATCAACTACCAGCAACTATATGGTGGCCCATTTCAGGTCCAGGGGATCAGAAAGACAGACAGACAGACAGACAGAGATAAGGATGGCAGGCCTGCCTGGTATTTCTTTTTTTCTTATCATTTTTTTAAAAAAAGTTTATTTATTCATTTATTTATTTATTTATTTATTTATTTATTTTTTTATGTATTCATTAGATATAAGTACACTGTAGCTGTCTTCAGACACGCCAGAAAAGGGTGTCAGATTCTGGAGAATCTAAATCCCTCTTATGGTCTGCATATGATGTACATAAACACAACCTCACATATACTTCTAAAAATTTAAAGATGGCTGAGGCCACTGAAAGGGCTCAACAATTAACAGCATTGTCTCCTCTTCCAGAGAACCTGGGATCAACTTTCAGCCACTATATGGTGGCCCATCTCCAGTTCCCGGGTATCAGACAGACAGACAGACAGACAGAGATAAGATAGGCAGGCCTGCCAGGTCTTTCTTTCATTCTTATCCTTTTAAAAAAAATGATTATTTATTTATTTATTTATTTATTTATTTATTTATTTATTTATTTATGTATTTTTTAGATATAAGTATACTGTAGCTGTCTTCAGACACTCCAGAAGAGGGTGTCAGATTCTGGAGAATATAAATCAATCTTATGGTCTGCATATGATGCACATAAACACAGTCTCACATTTACTTCCAAAAATTTAAAGATGTGTGGGGCCACTGAAAGGGCTCAACAATTAAGAGCATTCTCTCCTCTTCAGGAGAACCTGGGATCAACTACCAGACACTATATGGTGGCCCATCTCCAGTTCCAGGAGATCAGACAGACAGACAGACAGACAGAGTTAAGGATCGCAGGCCTGCCTGGTCTTTCTTTTTTTCTTATCATTTTAAAAAAATGATTATTTATTTATTTATTTATTTATTTATTTATTTATTTATTAGATATAAGTACATGGTAGCAGTCTTAGGACACTTCAGAAGACGGTGTCAGATTCTGGACAATCTAAATCCCTCTTATGGTCTGCATATGATGTACATAAACACAGCCTCACATATACTTCTAAAAATTTAAAGATGGGTGGGGCCACTTTACGGCTCAAAAATTAACAGCATTGTCTCCTCTTCCAGAGAAACTGGGATCAACTACCAGCAATTATATGGTGGCCCCTCTCTAGTTCCAGGGGATCAGACAGGCAGACTGACAGACAGAGATAAGGATGGCAGGCCTACCTTGCCTTTCTTTCCTTCTTATCCTTTTAAAAAATGTTTATTTATTTATTTATGTATGTATTTATTAGATATAAGTACACAGTAGCTGTATTCAGACACTCCAGAAGAGGGTGTCAGATTCTGGAGAATCTAAATCCCTCTTATGGTCTGCATATGATGTATATAAACACAGCCTCACATATACTTCTAAAAATTTAAAGATGGGTGGGGCCACTTAAAGGGCTCAACAAATAACAGCATTTTCTCCTCTTCCAGAGAACCTGGGATCAACAACCAGCAAAAATATGGTGACCCATCTCCAGTTTCAGGGGATCAGACAGACAGACAGACAAACAGACAAGGATGGCAGGCCTGCTTGGTTTTTATTTCTTTCTTATCCTTTTTAAAACATGTTTATTTATTTATTTATGTATTTATTAGATATAAGTACATTCTACCTGTCTTCAGAAACTCCAGAAGAGGGTGTCAGATTATGGAGAATCTAAATCCCTCTTATGGTCTGCATATGATGTACATAAACACAGCCTAACATACAGTTCTAAACATTTAAAGATGGGTGGGGCCACTGAAAGTGCTCAAAAATTAACAGCATTGTCTCCTCTTGCAGAGAAACTGGGATCAACTACTTGCAACTATATGGTGGCCCATCTCCAGTTCCAGGGGATCAGACAGACAGACAGACAGTCAGAGATAAGGATGGCAGGCCTACCTGTTCTTTCTTTCTTTCTTATCCTTTTAAAAAATGTTTATTTATTTATTTATGTATTTATTTATGTATTAATTAGATATAAGTACACTGTAGCTGTCTTCAGACACTCCAGAAGAGGGTGTAAGATTCTGGAAAATCTAAATCCCTCTTATGGTCTGCATATGATGTACATAAACATAGCCTCACATATACTTCTAAAAATTTAAAGATGGCTGAGGCCACTGAAAGTGCTCAACAATTAACAGCATTGTCTCCTCTTCCAGAGAACCTGGGATCAACTATCAGCAACTATATGGTGGACCATCTCCAGTTCCCGGGGATCAGACAGACAGACAGACAGAGATAAGGATGGCAGGCCTGCCAGTTCTTTCTTTCTTTCTTATCCTTTTTAAAAATGTTTATTTATTTATTTTATTTATTTATTTATTAGATATAAGTACACTGTAGCTGTCTTCAGACACTCCAGAAGAGGGTGTCAGATTCTGGAGAATCTAAATCCCTCTTATGGTCTGCATATGATGTACATAAACACAGCCTCAAAAATACCTCTAAAAATTTAAAGATGGGTGGGGCCACTGAAAGGGCTCAAAAATTAACAGCATTGTCTCCTCTTCCAGAGAACCTGGGATCAACAACCCGCAACTATATGGTGGCCCATCTCCAGTTCCAGGGGATCTGACAGATATACAGACAGACAGACAGACAGACAAGGTGGCAGGCCTGCCTGGTCTTTCTTTTTTCTTATCCTTTTTAATAATGTTTATTTATTTATTCATGTATTTATTAGATATAAGTACACTGTAGCTGTCTTCAGACACTCCAGAAGAGGGTGTCAGATTCTGGAGAATCTAAATCCCTGTTATGGTCTGCATATGATGTACATAAACACAGACTCACATTTACTTCCAACAATTTAAAGATTTGTTAGGCCACTGAAAGGGCTCAACAATTAACAGCATTGTCTCCTCTTCCAGAGAAACTGGGATCAACTACCAGGAAAAATATGGTGGCCCATCTCCAGTTTCAGGGGATCAGACAGACAGACAGACAGACAGATAGAGTTAAGGATCGCAGGTCTGCCTGGTCTTTCTTTTTTTCTTATCATTTTTAAAAAATGATTATTTATTTATTTATTTATTTATGTATTTATTAGATATAAGTACACTGTAGAGGTCTTCAAACACTCCAGAAGAAGTTGTCAGATTCTGGAGAATCTAAATCTCTCTTATGGTCTGCATATGATATACATAAACACAGACTCACATTTACTTTCAACAATTTAAAGATTTGTGGGGCCACTGGAAGGGCTCAACAATTAACAGCATTGTCTCCTCTTCCAGAGAACCTGGGATCAACTACCAGCAACTATATGGTGGCCCATCTCCAGTTCCAGGGGATCAGACAGAGAGACAGACAGAGAGACACAGATAAGGATGGCAGGCCTGCCTGGTCTTTCTTTTTTTCTTATCATTTTTAAAAAATGTTTATTTATTTATTTATTTATTTATTTATTTATTTATTTATTTATTATTTATAAGTATACTGTACCTGTCTTCAGACACTCCAGAAGAGGGTGTCAGATTCTGGAGAATCTAAATCCCTCTTATGGTCTGAATATGATGTACATAAACACAGCCTCACATACACCTCTAAAAATTTAAAGATGAGTGGGGCCACTAAAAGGGCTCAACAATTAACAGCATTGTCTCCTCTTCCAGAGAACCTGGGATCAACTACCAGCAACTATATGGTGGCCCATCTCCAGTTCCAGGGTTTCAGACAGAAAGACAGACAAACAGTCAAGGATGGCAGGCCTGCCTGGTTTTTTTCTTTCTTATACTTTTTAAAAAATGTTTATTTATTTATTTATGTATTAATTAGATATAAGTACACTGGAGAGGTCTTCAGACACTCCAGAAGAGGTTGTCAGATACTGGAGAATGTAAATACCTCTTATGGTCTGCATATTATGTACATAAACACAGACTCACATTTACTTCAAAAAATTTAAAGATGTGTGGGGCAACTGAAAGGGCTCAACAATTAACAGCATTGTCTCCTAGTCCAGAGAACCTGGGATCAACTACCAGCAACTATATGGTGGCCCATCTCCAGTTCCAGGAGATCAGACAGACAGACAGACAGAGATAAGGATGGCAGGCATGCCTGGTCTTTCTTTTTTTCTTATCATTTTTAAAAAATGATTATTTATTTATTTATTTATTTATTTATTTATATATTAGATATAAGTACACTGTAATTGTCTTCAGACACTCCAGAAGAGGGTGTCAGATTCTGGAGAATCTAAATCCCTCTTATGGTCTGCATATGATGTACATAAACAAAGCCTCACGTATACTTCTAAAAATTTAAAGATGGGTGGGGCCACTTTACGGCTCAAAAATTAACAACATTGTCTCCTCTTCCAGAGAACCTGGGTTCAACTACCAGCAACTATATGGTGGCCCATCTCCAGTTCCAGGGGATCAGACAGACAGACAGACATACAGACAGCTAGAGATAAGGATGGCAGGCCTGCCTGGTCTCTCTTTATTTTTTATCCTTTTTAAGAAATGTTCATTTATTTATTTATGTATTTATTAGATATAAGTACACTGTAGCTGTCTTCAGACATTCAGTAAGAGGGTGTCAGATTCTGGAGAATCTAAATCCCTCTTATGGTCTGCATATGATGTACATAAACACAGACTCACAATTACTTCCAAAAATTTAAAGATGTGTGGGGCCACTGAAAGGGCTCGACAATTAACAGCATTGTCTCCTCTTCCAGAGAACCTGGGATCAACTACCAGCAACTATATGGTGGCCCATCTCCAGTTCCACGGGATCAGACAGACAGACTGACCGACAGAAGAGATAAGGATCGCAGGCCTGCCTGGCCTTACTTTCTTTCTTATCCTTTTAAAATGTTTGTTTATTTATTTATTTATTTATTTATCTATTTATTTATTTATTTATTTATTTATTTATTAGGTATAAGTACACTGTAGCTGTCTTCAGACACTCCAGAAGAAGGTTTCAGATTGAGGAGAATCTAAATCCCTCTTATATTCTGCATATGATGTACATAAACACAGCCTCACATATACTTCTAAAAATTTAAAGATGGGTGGGGCCACTGAAAGGGCTCAACAATTAACAGCATTGTCTCCTGTTCCAGAGAACCTGGGATCAACTACTGGAAACTATATGGTGGCCCATCTCCAGTTCCAGGGTATCAGACAGACAGACAGACAGACAGACAGACAGACAGATATAAGATGGCAGGCCTGCCCGTTGTTTCTTTCTTTCTTATCCTTTTTAAAAAAATTTTATTTATATATTTATTTTTTTATTTATGTATTTATTAGATATAAGTACACTGTAGCTGTCTTCAGAGACTTGAGAAGAGGGTGTCAGAAATTTGAGAATCTAAATCCCTCTTATGGTCTGCATATGATGTACATAAACACAGCCTCACATATACTTCTAAAAATTTAAAGATGGGTGGGGCCACTGATAGGGCTCAAATTAACAGCATTGTATCCTCTTCCAGAGAACCTGGGATCAACTACAAGCAACTATATGGTGGCTCATCTCCAGTGCCCAGGGATCAGACAAGCAGACAGACAGACAGACAAGGATAAAGATGGCAGGCCTGCCTGGTCTTTCTTTCTTTCTTATCCTTTTTTTAAAAATGTTTATTTATTTATTTATTTATGTATTTTTTACATATAAGTACACTGTAATTGTCTTCAGACACTCCAGAAGAGGGTGTCAGATTCTGGAGAATCTAAATCCCTCTTATGGTCTGAATATGATGTACATAAACACAGCCTCACATACACCTCTAAAAATTTAAAGATGAGTGGGGCCACTGAAAGGGCTCAACAATTAACAGCATTGTATCCTCTTACAGAGAACCTGGGATCAACTACCAGCAACTATATGGTGGCCCATCTCCAGTTCCAGGGGATCAGACAGACAGACAGACAGACAGAGATAAGGATGGCAGGCCTGCCTGGTCTTTCTTTCTTTCTAATCGATTTTAAAAAATGTTTATTTATTTATTTATGTATTTATTAGATATAAGTACACTGTATCAGTCTTAGACACTCCAAAAGTCGGTGTCATATTCTGGAGAATCTAAATCCCTCTTAAGGTCTGAATATGATGTACATAAACACAGCCTCACATTTACTTCTAAAAAATTAAAGATGGGTGGGGCCACTGAAAGTGCTCAACAATTAACAGCATTGTCTCCTCTTCCAGAGGACCTGGGATCAACTACCAGCAACTATATGGTGGCCCATCTCCACTTCTAGGGGATCAGACAGAGAGACAGACAGAAAGAAAAAGATAAGGATGGCAGGCCTGCCTGGTCTTTCTTTCTTTCTTATCCTTTTTAAAAAATGTTTATTTATTTATGTATGTATGTATGTATGTATGTATTTATTTATTTATTTATTTATTTATTTATTTATTTATTTATATATTTAGTAGATATAAGTACACTGTAGCTGTCTTCAGACAGTCCAGAAGAGGGTGTCAGATTCTGGAGAATCTAAATCCCTCTTATGGTCTGCATATGATGTACATAAACACAGACTCACAATTACTTCCAAAAATTTAAAGATGTGTGGGGCCACTGAATGGGCTCGACAATTAACTGCATTGTCTCCTCTTCCAGAGAACCTGGGATCAACTACGAGCAACTATATGGTGGCCCATCTTAAGTTCCAGGGTTTCAGACAGACAGACAGACAAACAGTCAAGGATGGCAGGCCTGCCTGGTTTTTCGTTCTTTCTTGACCTTTTTAAAAAATGTTTATTTATTTATTTATTTATTTATTTATTTATTTATTTATTTATTTATGTATTTATTAGCTATAAGTACACTGTAGAGGTCTTCAGACACTCCAGAAGAAGTTGTCAGATTCTGGAGAATCTAAATCCCTCTTATGGTCTGCATATGATGTACATAAACACAGACTCACATTTACTTCCAACAATTTAAAGATTTGTGGGGCACTGAAAGGGCTCAACAATTAACAGCATTGTCTCCTCTTCCAGAGAACCTGGGATCAACCACCAGCAACTATATGGTGGCCCATCTCCAGTTCCAGGGGATCAGACAGAGAGACAGACAAAGAGACAGAGATAAGGATGGCAGGCCTGCCTGGTCTTTCTTTTTTTCTTATCATTTTTAAAAAATGTTTATTTATTTATTTATTTATTTATTTATTTATTTATTTATTTATTTATTTATGTATTTATTATTTTTAAGTACACTGTACCTGTCTTCAGACACTCCAGAAGAGGGTGTCAGAAATTGGAGAATCTAAAACCCTCTTATGGTCTGCATATGATGTACATAAACACAGCCTCACATATACTTCTAAAAATTTAAAGATGGGTGGGGCCACTGATAGGGCTCAAATTAACAGCATTGTCTCCTCTTCCAGAGAACCTGGGATCAACTACAAGCAAGTATATAGTGGCTAATCTCCAGTGCCAAGGGATCAGACAGACAGACAAACAGACAGACAAGGATAAAGATGGCAGGCCTGCCTGGTCTTTCTTTCTTTCTTATACTTTTTTAAAAAATGTTTATTTATTTATTTATGTATTTATTACATATAAGTACACTATAGCTGTCTTCAGACACTCCAGAAGAGGGTGTCAAATTCTGGAGAATCTAAATCCCCCTTATTGTCTGCATATGAGGTACATAAACATAGCCTCCCATATACTTCTAAAAATTTAAAGATGGGTGGGGGCACTGAAAGGGCTCAATAATTAACAGCATTGTCTCCACTTCCAGAGAACCTGGGATCAACTACCATCAACTATATGGTGGCCCATTTCCAATTCCCGGGGATCAGAAAGACAGACAAAGAGAAGACAGACAAGGATAAAGGTGGCAGGCCTACCTGTTCTTTCTTTCTTTCTTATCCTTTTTACAAAATGTTTATGTATGTATGTATGTATGTATGTATTTATTTATTTATTTATTTATTTATTTATTTATTTATTTATTAGATATAAGTACACTGTATCTGTCTTCACACACTCCAGAAGAATGTGTCAGATTCTGGTGAATCTAAATCCCTCTTATGGTCTGCATATGATGTACATAAACACAGCCTCACATATAATTCTAAAAATTTAAAGATTGGTGGGGCAACTGAAAGGGCTCAACAATTAACAGCATTGTCTCCTGTTCCAGAGAACCTGGGATCAAATACCAGCAACTATATGGTGGCCCACCTCCAGTTCCAGGGGATCAGAAAGACAGACAGACAGACAGACAGACAGAGATAAGGATGGCAGGTCTGCCTGGTCTTTCTTTCTTTCTTTCTTTCTTTCTTTCTTTCTTTCTTTCTTTCTTTCTTTCTTTCTTTCTTTCTTTCTTTCTTATCCTTTTTTTAAAATGTTTATTTATTTATTTATTTATTTATTTATTTATTTATTTATTTATTTATGTATTTATTAGATATAAGTACACTGTAGCTGTCTTCAGTCACTCCAGAAGAGGGTGTCAGATTCTGGAGAATATAAATCCCTCTTCTGGTCTGCATATGATGTACATAAACACAGCCTCACATTTACTTCTAAAAATTAAAGATGGGTGGGGCCACTGAAAGGGCTCAACAATTAACAGCATTGTCTCCTCTTCCAGAGGACCTGGGATCAACTACCAGCAACTATATGGTGGCCCATCTCCACTTCCAGGGAATCAGACAGAGAGACAGACAGAGCCTGGTTTTTCTTTCTTTCTTATCCTTTATAAAAAATGTTTATTTATTTATTTATTTATTTATTAGATATAAGTACACTGTAGCTGTCTTCAGACACTCCTGAAGAGGGTGTCAGATTCTGGAGAATCTATATCCCACTTATGGTCTGCATATGATGTACATAAACACAGCCTCACATATACTTCTAAAAATTTAAAGTTGGGTGGGGCCACTGAAAGGGCTCAACAATTAACAGCATTGTCTCCTCTTCAGGAGAACCTGGTATCAACTACCAGCAACTATATGGTGGCCCATCTCCATTTCCAGGGGATCTGACAGATAGACAGACAGACAGAAGACAGACAAAGTGGGAGGCCTGCATGGTCTTTCTTTCTTTATTATCCTTTTTATAAAATGTTTATTTATTTATTTATTTATTAGATACAAAAATACTGTATCTGTCTTGAGACACTCAAGAAGAGGGTGCCGGATTCTGGAGAATCTAAATCCCTCTTATGGTCTGCATATGATGTACATAAACACTGCCTCACATTTACTTCTAAAAATTTAAAGATGGGTTGGTCCACTGAGATGGCTCAACAATTAAGTGCATTGTCTCCTCTTCCAGAGAATCTGGGATCAACCACCAGCAACTATATGATGACCCATCTCCAATTCCAGGGGATCAGATAGACAGACAGACAGACATACAGACAGACAGACATAAGGATGGCAGGCCTGCCTGGTCTTTCTTTCTTTCTTATCATTTTTAAAAAATGTTTATTTATTTATTTATGTATTTATTAAATATAAGTACACTGTAGCTGTCTTCAAACAATCCAGAGGAGGGTGTCAGATTCTGGAGAACCTAAATCCCTCTTATGGTCTGCATATGATGTACATAAACACAGCCTCAACTTTACTTCTAAAAATTTAAAGATGGGTGGGGCCACTGAAAATGCTCAACAATTAACAGCATTGTCTCCTCTTCCAGAGAGCCTGGGATCAACTACCAGCAACTATATGGTGGCCCATCTCCAGTTGCAGGGTATCAAAAAGACAGACAGACAGACAGAGATAAGGATGGAGGCCTGCCTTGGCTGTCCTTTCTTCCTTATTCTTTTTAAAAAATGTTTATTTATTTATTTATGTATTTATTAGATATAAGTACACTGTCGCTGTCTTCAGACACTGTAGAAGAGGGTGTCATATTCTGGAGAATCTAAATCCTGCTTATGGTCTGCATATGATGTACATAAACACAGCCTCATATTTACTTCTAAAAATTTAAAGATGGGTGGGAAACTGAAAGGGCACAACAATTAACAGCATTGTCTCCTCTTCCAGAGAACCTGGGATCAACTACCAGCAACTATATGGTGGCCCATCTCCAGTTCCCGGGGATCATACAGACAGACAGAGAAACAGACAGACAACGATAAGAATGGCATGCCTGCCTGGTCTTTCTTTTTTTCTTATCCATTTTAAAAAATGTTTATTTATTTATTTATTTATTTATTTATTTATTTATTTATTTATTTATTTATTAGATAAAAGTAAACTGTATCTGTCTTCACACACTCCAGAAGAAGGTGTCAGATTCTGGTGAATCTAAGTTCCTCTTATTGTCTGCATATGATGTACATAAAAACAGCCTCACATATACTTCTAAAAATTTAAAGATGGGTCGGGCCACTGAAAGCGCTCAACAATTAACAGCATTGTCTCCTGTTCCAGAGAACCTGGGATGAACTACCAGCAACTATATGGTGGCCCATCTACAGTTCCAGGGGATCAGAATAACAGACAGACAGACAGACAGAGATAAGGATGGCAGGCCTGCCTGGTCTTTCTTTCTTTCTTATCCTTTTTAAAAAATGTTTATTTATTTTTTATTTATTTATTTATTTATTTATTTATTAGATATAAATACACCTTATCTGTCTTCAGACACTCCAGAATAGGGTGTCAGAATCTGGAGAATATAAATCCCTCTAATGGTCTGCATATGATGTTCATAAACACAGCCTCACATATACTTCTAAAAATTTAGAGATGGGTGGGGCCACTGAAAGGGCTCAAAAATTAACAGCATTGACTCCTCTTCCAGAGAACCTGGGATCAACTACCAGCAACTATATGGTGGCCCACCTTTAGTTCCCGGGGATCAGACAGCCAGACAGCCAGACAGAGATAAGGATGGCAGGCCTGCCTGTTCTTTCTTTCTTTCTTATCCTTTTAAAAAAATGTTTATTTATTTATTTATTTATTTATTTATTTATTAGATATAAATACACCTTAGCTGTCTTCAGACACTCCAGAATTGGGTGTCAGAATCTGGAGAATATAAATCCCTCTAATGGTCTGCATATGATGTTCATAAACACAGCCTCACATATACTTCTAAAAATTTAGAGATGGGTGGGGCCACTGAAAGGGCTCAAAAATTAACAGCATTGACTCCTCTTCCAGAGAACCTGGGATCAACTACCAGCAACTATATGGTGGCCCACCTTTAGTTCCCGGGGATCAGACAGCCAGACAGCCAGACAGAGATAAGGATGGCAGGCCTGCCTGTTCTTTCTTTCTTTCTTATCCTTTTTAAAAAATGTTTATTGATTTATGTATTTATTTATTTATTTACTTACATATTTATTAGATATAAGTATACTGTAGCTGTCTTCAGACACTCCAGAAGAGGGTGTCAGATTCCTGAGAATCTAAATCCCTCTTATGGTCTACATATGATGTACATAAACACAGCCTCACATATACTTCTAAAAATTTAAAGATGGGTGGGGCCACTGAATGGGCTCAACAATTACCAGCATTGTCTCCTCTTCCAGAGAACCTGGGATCAACTACCATCAACTATATGGTGGCCCATCTCCAGTTCCAGGGGATCTGACAGATAGACAGACAGACAGACAGACAGACAGACAAGGTGGCAGGCCTGCCTGGTTTTTCATTCTTTCTTATCCTTTTTAAAAAATGTTTATTAATTTATGTATGTACTTATTAGATATAAGTACACTGTAGCTGACTTCAAACACTCACGAAGAGGGTGTCAGATTCTCGAGAATCTAAATCCCTTTTATAGTCTTCATATGATGTACATAAACACAGCCTCACATATACTTCTAAAAACTTAAAATGTGTGGGGCCACTGAAAGGGCTCAACAATTAACAGCATTGTCTCCTCTTTCAGAGAACCAGGCATCAACTACCAACAATTATATGGTGGCCCATCTCCAGTTCCAGGGGATCAGACAGACAGACAGACAGACAAGGATGGCAGGCCTGCCTGGTCTCTCTTTCTTTATTATTATTTTTTAAAAATGTTTATTTGTTTATTTATGAATTTATTAGATATAAGTAAACTGTATCTGTCTTCAGACAATCCAGAAGAGGTTGTCAGATTCTGGAGAATCTAAATCCCTCCTATGGTCTGCATATTCGGTACATAAACACAGCCTTACATATACTTCTAAAAATTTAAATATGGGTGGGGCCACTGAAAGGGCTCAACAATTAACAGCATAGTCTCCTCTTCCAGAGAATCTGGGATCAACTACCAGCAACTATATGGTGGCCCATCTCCAGTTCCAGGGGATCAGACAGACAGACAGACAGATAAAGATAAGGATGGCAGGCCTGCCTGGTCTTTCTTTCTAATTGATTTTAAAAAATATTTATTTATTTATTTATTTATTTATGTATTTATTAGATATAAGTACTCTGTATCCGTCTTAGACACTCCAAAAGTCTGTGTCATATTCTGGAGAATCTAAATACCTCTTATGGTCTGAATATGATGTACATAAACACAGCCTCACATTTACTTCTAAAAATTTAAAGATGGGTGGGGCCAATGAAAGGGCTCAACAATTAACAGCATTGTCTCCTCTTCCAGAGGACTTGGGATCAACTACCAGCAACTATATGGTGGCCCATCTCCAGTTCCAGGGGATCAGACAGACAGACAGACAGACAGAGATAAGGATGGCAGGCCTGCCTGATTTTTCTTTCTTTCTTATCCTATTTAAAAAAAATGTTTATTTATTTATTGATTTATTGATTTATTGATTTATTGATTTATTGATTTATTAATTTATTTATTTATTTATTTATTTATTTATTTATTTATTTATTTATTAGATATAAGTACACTGTAGCTGTCTTCAGACAATCCAGAAGAGGGTGACAGATTCTGGAGAATCTATATCCCTCTTATGGTCTGCATATGATGTACATAAACACAGCCTCACATATACTTCTAAAAATTTAAAGATGGGTTGGGCCACTGAAAGGGCTCAACAATTAACAGCATTGTCTCCTCTTCCAGAGAACCTGGGATCAACTACCAGCACCTATATGGTGGCCCATCTCCAGTTCCAGGGGATCAGACAGACAGACAGACAGACAGAGATAAGGATGGCAGGCCTGCCTGATTTTTCTTTCTTTCTTATCCTTTTTAAAAAATGTTTATTTATTTATTTATTTATTTATTTATTTATTTATTTATTTATTTATATATTTATGTATTTATTATATATAAGTACACAGTAGCTGTCTTCAGACACTCCAGAAGAGGGTGTCAAATTCAGGAAAATCTAAATCCCTCTTATGGTCTGCATATGATGTACATAAACACAGACTCACATATACTTCTAAAAATTTAAAGATGGGTGGGGCCACTGAAAGGACTCAACAATTAACAGCATTGTCTCCTCTTCCAGAGAGCCTCGGATGATCTACCAGCAACTATATGGTGGCCAATCTCCAGTTCCAGGGTATCAAACAGACAGACAGACAGACAGACAGAGATAAGGATGGCAGGTCTGCCTGGTCTTTCTTTCTTTCTTATCATTTTTAAAAAATGTTTATTTATTTATTTATGTATTTATTAAATATAAGTACACTGTAGCTGTCTTCAAACAATCCAGAAGAGGGTGTCAGATTCTGGAGAATCTAAATCCCTCTTATGGTCTGCATATGATGTACATAAACACAGCCTCAACTTTACTTCTAAAATTTAAAGATGGGTGGGGCCACTGAAAATGCTCAACAATTAACAGCATTGTCTCCTCGTCTAGAGGGCCTGGGATGAACTACCAGCAACTATATGGTGGCCCATCTCCAGTTCCAGGGTATCAAACAGACAGACAGACAGACAGAGATAAGGATGGAGGCCTGCCTGGTCTTTCTTTCTTTCTTATCCTTTTTAAAAAATGTTTATTTATTTATTTATGTATTAATTAGATATAAGTACACTGTAGCTGTCTTCAGACACTCCAGTAGAGGGTGTCAGATTCTGGAGAATCTAAATCCTCTTATAATCTGCATATGATGTACATAAACACAGCCTCAGGTATACTTCTAAAAATTTAAAGAAGTGTGGGGCCACTGAAAGGGCTCAACAATTACCAGCATTGTCTCCTCTTCCAGAGAACCTTGGATCAACTACCAGCAACTATATGGTGGGCCATCTTGAGTTCCCGGGGATCAGATAGATAGACAGACAGACAGACAGACAGAGATATGGATGGTAGGCCTGCCTGGTCTTTCTTTCTTTCTTATCCCTTTTAAAAAATGTTTATTTATTTATTTATTTATTTATCTATTTATTTATTAGATATCAGTACACTGTAGCTGTCTTCAGACACTCCAGAAGAGGGTGTCAGTTTCTGGAGAATCTAAATCCCTCTTATGGTTTGCATATGATGTACATAAACACAGCCTCAAATACACTTCTAAATATTTAAAGATGGGTGGGACCACTGAAAGGTCTCAATAATTAACAGCATTGTCTCCTCTTCCAGAGAACCTGGGATCAACTACCAGCAACTATATGGTGGCCCATATCCAGTATCAGAGGATCAGACAGACAGACAGGCAGACAGACAGAGATAAGGATGGCAGGCCTGCCTGATTTTTCTTTCATTCTTATCCTTTTTTAAAAATGTTTATTAATTAATTAATTTATTTATTTATTTATATTTATTAGATATAAGTACACTGTAGCTGTCTTCAGACACTCCAGAAGAGGGTGTCAGATTCTGGAGAATCTAAATCCCTCTTATGGTCTGCATATGATGTACATAAACAGAGACTCACATACACCTCTAAAAATTTAAAGATGGGTGGGGCCACTTAATGGGCTCAACAAATAACAGCATTGTCTCCTCTTCCAGAGAACCTGGGATCAACTACCAGCAAGTATATGATGGACCATCTCCAGTTCCAGGGGATCAGACAGACAGAGATAAGGATGGCACTCCTGCCTTGTCTTTCTTTATTTCTTATCCATTTTAAAAAATGTTTATTTATTTATTTATTTATTTATTTATTTATTTATTTATTTATTTATTAGATATAAATACACTGTAGCTGTCTTCAGACACTCCAGAAGAGGGTGTCAGATTCTGGACAATCTAAATCCCTCTTATGGTCTGCATATGATGTACATAAACACAGCCTCACATACACTTTTAAAAATTTAAGGATGGGTGGGGCGACTGAATGGGCTCAACAATTAACAGCATTGTCTCCTCTTCCAGAGAACCTGGGATCAACTACCAGCAACAATATGGTGGCCTATCTCCAGTTCCCGGGGATCAGATAGACAGACAGACAGACAGACAGACAGAGATATGGATGGAAGGCCTGCCTGGTCTTTCTTTCTTTCTTATCCTGTTTAAATAATGTTTATTTATTTATTTATTTATTTATTTATTTATTCATTTATTTATTTATTAGATATAAGTACACTGTAGCTGTCTTCAGACACTCCAGAAGAGGGTGTCAGATTCTGATGAATCTAAATCCCTCTTCTGGTCTGCATATGATGTACATAAACACGGCCTCATATACACTTCTAAAAATTTAAAGATGGGTAGGGCCACTGAAAGGGCTCAACAATTAACAGCATTGTCTCCTCTTCCAGAGAACCTGGGATCAACTACCAGCAACTATATGGTGGTCCATCTCCAGTTATGGGGATCAGATAGACAGACAGACAGACAGAAAGAGATATGGATGGCAGGCCTGCCTGGTCTTTCTTTCTATTCCTTTTTTTAAAATGTTTATTTATTTATTTATTTATTTATTTATTTATTTATTTATTAGATATAAATACACTGTAGCTGTCTTCAGACACTCCAGAAGAGGGTGTCAGATTCTGGAGAATCTAAATCCCTCTTATGGTATGCATATGATGTACATAAAGAGAGACTCACATACACTTCTAAAAATTTAAAGATGGGTGGGGCCACTTAAAGGGCTCAACAAATAACAGCATTGTCTCCTCTTCCAGAGAACCTGGGGTCAACTACCAGCAAGTATATGATGGACCATCTCCAGTTCCAGGGGATCAGACAGACAGATAGACAGACAGAGATAAGGATGGCTCTCCTGCCTGGTCTTTCTTTATTTCTTATCCATTTTAAAAAATGTTTATTTATATATTTATTTATTTATTTATTTATTTATTTATTTATTTATTTATTAGATATAAATACACTGTAGCTGTCTTCAGACACTCCAGAAGAGGGTGTCAGATTCTGGACAATCTAAATCCCTCTTAAGGTCTGCATATGATGTACATAAACACAGCCTCACATACACTTCTAAAAATTTAAGGATGGGTGGGGCGACTGAAAGGGCTCAACAATTAACAGCATTGTCTCCTCTTCCAGAGAACCTGGGATCAACTACCAGCAACTATATGGTGGCCCATCTCCAGTTCCCGGGGATCAGATAGACAGACAGACAGACAGACAGAGATATGGATGGAAGGCCTGCCTGGTCTTTCTTTCTTTCTTATCCTGTTTAAATAATGTTTATTTATTTATTTATTTATTTATTTATTTATTTATTTATTAGATATAAGTACACTGTAGCTGTCTTCAGACACTCCAGTAGAGGGTGTCAGATTCTGATGACTCTAAATCCCTCTTCTGGTCTGCATATGATGTACATAAACACAGCCTCACATATACTTCTAAAAATTTAAACATGGGTAGGGCCACTGATAGGGCTCAACAAGCTGGGCGTGTTGGCACACGCCTTTAATCCCAGCACTCGGGAGGCAGAGGCAGGCAGATTTCTGAGTTCGAAGCCAGCCTGGTCTACAAAGTGAGTTCCAGGACAGCCAGGGCTACACAGAGAAACCCTGTCTCCAAAAACCAAAAAAAAAAAAAAAAAAAAAAAAAAAAGAAAGAAAGAAAGAAAGGGCTCAACATTAACAGCATTGTCTCCTCTTCCAGAGAACCTGGGATCAACTACCAGCAACTATATGGTGGCCCATCTCCAGTTCCAGGGGATCAGATAGACAGACAGACAGACAGACAGAGATATGGATGGCAGGCCTGCCAGGTCTTTCTTTATTTCTTATCCTGTTTAAATAATGTTTATTTATTTATTTATTTATTTATTTATTTATTTATTTATTTATTTATGTATTTATTAGATATAAATACACTGTAGCTGTCTTCTGACACTCCAGTAGAGGGTGTCAGATTCTGGAGAATCTAAATCATCTTATAATGTGCATAAGATGTACATAAACACAGCCTAAAGTATACTTCTAAATATTTAAAGAAGTGTGGGGCCACTGAAAGGGCTCAACAATTAACAGCATTGTCTCCTCTTCCAGAGAACCTTGGATCAACTACCAGCAACTATATGGTGGCCCATCTCCAGTTCCCGGGGATCAGATAGACAGACAGACAGACAGACAGAGATATGGATGGTAGGCCTGCCTGGTCTTTCTTTCTTTCTTATCCTTTTAAAAAATGTTTATTTATGTATTTATTTATTTATCTATTTATTTATTAGACATCAGTACACTGTAGCTGTCTTCAGACACTCCAGAAGAGGGTCAGATTCTGGAGAACCTAAATCCCTTTTATGGTCTGCATATGATGTACATAAACACAGCCTCACATACACTTCTAAATATTTAAAAATGGGTGGGACCACTGAAATGTCTCAACAATTAACAGCATTGTCTCCTCTTCCAGAGAACCTGGGATCAACTACCAGCAACTATATGGTGGCCCATATCCAGTATCAGAGGATCAGACAGACAGACAGACAGACAGACAGAGATAAGGATGGCAGGCCTGCCTAGTCTTTCTTTCTTTCTTATCCTTTTTAAAAAATGTTTATTTATTCATTTATTTATTTATTTATTTATTTATTTATTTATGTATTTATTAGATATAAGTACACTGTAGCTGTCTGCAGACACTCCAGAAGAGGGTGTCAGATACTGGAGAATCTAAATCCCTCTTATGGTCTGCATATGATGTACATAAACAGAGACTCACATATACTTCTAAAAATTTAAAGATGGGTGGGGCCACTGAAAGGGCTCAACAATTAACAGCATTGTCTACTCTTCCAGAGAACCTGGGATCAACTACCAGCACCTATATGGTGGCCCATCTCCAGTTCCAGGGGATCAGACAGACAGAGAGACAGACAGACAGAGATAAGGATGGTAGGCCTGCCTGATATTACTTTCTTTCTTATCCTTTTTAAAAAAATGTTTATTTATTTATTTATTTATTTATTTATTTATATTTATTAGATATAAGTACACTGTAGCTGTCTTCAGACACTCCAGAAGAGGGTGTCACATTCTGGAGAATCTAAATCCCTCTTATGGTCTGCATATGATGTACATAAACAGAGACTCACATACACCTCTAACAATTTAAAGATGGGTGGGGCCACTTAATGGGCTCAACAAATAACAGCATTGTCTCCTCTTCCAGAGAACCTGGTATCAACTACCAGCAAGTATATGATGTACCATCTCCAGTTCCAGGTGATCAGATAGACAGAGATAAGGATGGCACTCCTGCCTTGTCTTTCTTTATTTCTTATTCATTTTAAAAAATGTTTATTTATTTATTTATTTATTTATTTATTAGATATAAATACACTGTAGCTGTCTTCAGACACTCCAGAAGAGGGTGTCAGATTCTGGACAATCTAAATCCCTCTTATGGTCTGCATATGATGTACATAAACACAGCCTCACATACACTTCTAAAAATTTAAGGATGGGTGGGGCGACTGAAAGGGCTCAACAATTAACAGCATTGTCTCCTCTTCCAGAGAACCTGGGATCAACTACCAGCAACAATATGGTGGCCCATCTCCAGTTCCCGGGGATCAGATAGACAGACAGACAGACAGACAGAGATATGGATGGCAGGCCTGCCTGGTCTTTCTTTCTAATCCTTTTTAAAAAATGTTTATTTATTTATTTATTTATTTATTTATTTATTTATTTATTTATTAGATATAAGTACACTGTAGCTGTTCAGACACTCCAGTAGAGGGTGTCAGATTCTGGAGAATCTAAACCCCTCTAATGGTCTGCATATGATGTACATAAACAGAGACTCACATATACTTCTAAAAATATAAAGATTGGTGGGGCCACTGAAAGGGCTCAACAATTAACAGCATTGTCTCCTCTTCCAGAGAACCTGGGACCAACTACCAGCAACTATATGGTGGCCCATCTCCAGTTCCAGGGGATCAGACAGACAGAGAGACAGACAGACAGAGATAAGGATGGCAGGCCTGCCTTGTCTTTCTTTCTTTCTTATCCTTTTTAAAAAATGTTTATTTATTTATTTATTTATGTATATATTTATTAGATATAAGTACACTCTAGCTGTCTTCAGACACTCCAGAAGAGGGTGTCAGATTCTAGAGAATCTAAATCCCTCTTATGGTATGCATATGATGTACATAAACAGAGATTCACATACACTTCTAAAAATTTAAAGATGGGTGGGGCCACTTAAAGGGCTCAACAAATAACAGCATTGTCTCCTCTTCCAGAGAACCTGGGGTCAACTACCAGCAAGTATATGATGGACCATCTCCAGTTCCAGGGGATCAGACAGACAGATAGACAGACAGAGATAAGGATGGCTCTCCTGCCTGGTCTTTCTTTATTTCTTATCCATTTTAAAAAATGTTTATTTATTTATTTATTTATTTATCTATTTATTTATTAGATATCAGTACACTGTAGCTGTCTTTAGACACTCCAGTAGAGGGTGTCAGATTCTGGAGAATCTAAATCCTCTTATAATGTGCATAAGATGTACATAAACACAGCCTAAAGTATACTTCTAAAAATTTAAAGAAGTGTGGGGCCACTGAAAGGGCACAACTATTAACAGCATGGTCTCCTCTTCCAGAGAACCTTGGATCAACTACCAGCAACTATATGGTGGCCCATCTCCAGTTCCCGGGGATCAGATAGACAGACAGACAGACAGACAGAGATATGGATGGTAGGCCTGCCTGGTCTTTCTTTCTTATCCTTTTAAAAAAATGTTTATTTATTTATTTATTTATTTATCTATTTATTTATTAGATATGAGTACACTGTAGCTGTCTTCAGACACTCCAGAAGAGGGTGTCAGATTCTGGAGAATCTAAATCTCTTTTATGATCTGCATATCATGTACATAAACACAGCCTCAGATACTCTTCTAAAAATTTAAAGATGAGTGGGGCCACTGAAAGGGCTCAACAATTAACAGCATTGTCTCCTCTTCCAGAGAACCTGGGATGAACTACCAGCAACTATATGGTGGCCCATCTCCAGTTACAGGAGATCAGACAGACAGACAGACAGACAGACAGAGATAAGGATGGCAGGCCTGCCTGGTCTTTCTTTTTTTCTTATCCTTTTAAAAAAATGTTTATTTATTTAATTATTCAGGTATTTATTACATATAAGTATACTGTAGCTGTCTTCAGACACTCCAGAAGAGGGTGTAGGATTCTGGAGAATCTAAATCCCTCTTATGGTCTGCATATGATGTATATAAACACAGCCTCACATATACTTCTAAAAAATTAAAAATGGGTGGGATCACTGGAAGGGCTCAACAATTAACAGCATTGTTTCCTCTCCAGAGAACCTGGGATGAAATACCAGCAACTATATGGTGGCCCATCTCGAGTTCCAGGGTATCAGACAGATGTCAGACAGACAGAGAGACAGACAGAGATAAGAATGGCAGGCCTGCCTGGTCTTTCTTTCTTTCTTATCCTTTTAAAAAATGTTTAATTATTTATTTATTTATGTATTTATTAGACATCAGTACACTGTAGCTGTCTTTAGACACTCCAGTAGAGGGTGTCAGATTATGGAGAATCTAAATCCTCTTATAATCTGTATATGATGTACATAAACACAGCCTCAGGTATACTTCTAAAAATTTAAAGAAGTGTTGGGCCACTGAAAGGGCTCAACAATTAACAGCATTGTCTCCTCTTCCAGAGAACCTTGGATCAACTACCAGCAACTATATGGTGGCCCATCTCCAGTTCCCGGGGATCAGATAGACAGACAGACAGACAGACATAGATATAGATTGAAGGCCTGCCTGGTCTTTCTTTCTTTCTTATCCTTTTTTAAAAAATATTTATTTATTTATTTATTTATTTATTTATTTATTTATTTATCTATTTGTTTACTACATATAAGTAGACTGTAGCTGTCTTCAGACACTCCAGAAGAGGGTGTCAGATTCTGGAGAATCTAAATCTCTCTTATGGTCTGCTTATGATGTACATAAACACAGCCTCACATATACTTCTAAATATTTAAAGATGGATGGGAACACTGAAAGGTCTCAACAATTAACAGCATTGTCTCCTCTTCCATAGAACCTGGGATCAACTACCAGCAACTATATGGTGGCCCATCTGCAGATCCAGGGAATCAGACAGACAGACAGACAGACAGAGATAAGGATGGCAGGCCTGCCTGATCTTTCTTTCTTACTTATCCTGTTTAAAAAAATGTTTATTATTTATTTATTTATTTATTTATTTATTTATTTATTTATTTACGTATTTATTATATATAAGTACACAGTAGCTGTCTTCAGACACTCCAGAAGAGGGTGTCAAATTCAGGAAAATCTAAATCCCTCTTATGGTCTGCATATGATGTATATAAACACAGACTCACATATACTTCTAAAAATTTAAAGATGGGTGGGGCCACTGAAAAGGCTTAACAATTAACAGCATTGGGTCCTCTTCCAGAGAACCTGGGATCAACTACCAGCACCTATATGGTGGCCCATCTCCAGTTACAGGGGATCAGACACACAGACAGACAGACAGAGATAAGGATGGCAGGCCTGCCTGGTCTTTCTTTCTTTCTTATCCTTTAAAAAATGTTTATTTACTTATTTATTTATTTATTTATTTATTTATTTATGTATTTATTTATTTATGTATTTATTAGATATAAGTACACTGTAGCTGTCCTCTGACACTCCAGTAGAGGGTGTCACATTCTGCAGAATCTAAATCCCTCTTATGGTCTGCATATGATGTACATAAACACAGCCTCACATATACTTCGAAAATTTAAAGAAGGGTGGGGCCACTGAAAAAGCTCAACAATTAACAGCATTGTCTCCTCTTCCAGAGTACCTGGGATCAACTACCAGCAACTATATAGTGGCCTAACTCCAGTTCTCAGGGATCAGACAGACAGACAGACAGAGAGAGATAAGGTTGGCAGGCCTGCCTGGTCTTTCTTTCTTTTTATCCTTTTTAAAAAATGTTTATTTAACTATTTATTTATGTATTTATTAGATATATGTACACAGTAGCTGTCTTCAGACACTCCAGAAGAGGGTGTCAGATTCTGGAGAATCTAAATCCCTCTTATGGTCTGCATATGATGTACATAAACACAGCCTCACATATACTTCTAAAAATTTAAAGATGGGTGGGACCACTGAAAGGTCTCAACAATTAATAGCATTGTCTCCTCTTCCATAGAACCTGGGATCAACTACCAGCAACTATATGGTGGCCCATATCCAGTATCAGAGGATCAGACAGACAGACAGACAGACAGACAGAGATAAGGATGGCAGGCCTGCCTGGTCTTTCTTTTTTTCTTATCCTTTTAAAAAATGTTTATTTATTTAATTATTCAGGTATTTATTACATATAAGTATACTGTAGCTGTCTTCAGACACTCCAGAAGAGGGTGTAGGATTCTGGAGAATCTAAGTCCCTCTTATGGTCTGCATATGATGTATATAAACACAGCCTCACATATACTTCTAAAAAATTAAAAATGGGTGGGATCACTGGAAGGGCTCAACAATTAACAGCATTGTTTCCTCTCCAGAGAACCTGGGATGAAATACCAGCAACTATATGGTGGCCCATCTCGAGTTCCAGGGTATCAGACAGATGTCAGACAGACAGAGAGACAGACAGAGATAAGAATGGCAGGCCTGCCTGGTCTTTCTTTCTTTCTTATCCTTTTAAAAAATGTTTAATTATTTATTTATTTATGTATTTATTAGACATCAGTACACTGTAGCTGTCTTTAGACACTCCAGTAGAGGGTGTCAGATTCTGGAGAATCTAAATCCTCTTATAATCTGCATATGATGTACATAAACACAGCCTCAGGTATACTTCTAAAAATTTAAAGAAGTGTTGGGCCACTGAAAGGGCTCAACAATTAACAGCATTGTCTCCTCTTCCAGAGAACCTTGGATCAACTACCAGCAACTATATGGTGGCCCATCTCCAGTTCCCGGGGATCAGATAGACAGACAGACAGACAGACAGACATAGATATAGATTGAAGGCCTGCCTGGTCTTTCTTTCTTTCTTATCCTTTTTTAAAAAATATTTATTTATTTATTTATTTATTTATTTATCTATTTGTTTACTACATATAAGTAGACTGTAGCTGTCTTCAGACACTCCAGAAGAGGGTGTCAGATTCTGGAGAATCTAAATCTCTCTTATGGTCTGCTTATGATGTACATAAACACAGACTCACATATACTTCTAAATATTTAAAGATGGATGGGACCACTGAAAGGTCTCAACAATTAACAGCATTGTCTCCTCTTCCATAGAACCTGGGATCAACTACCAGCAACTATATGGTGGCCCATCTGCAGTTCCAGGGAATCAGACAGACAGACAGACAGACAGAGATAAGGATGGCAGGCCTGCCTGGTCTTTCTTTCTTACTTATCCTGTTTAAAAAAATGTTTATTATTTATTTATTTATTTATTTATTTATTTACGTATTTATTATATATAAGTACACAGTAGCTGTCTTCAGACACTCCAGAAGATGGTGTCAAATTCAGGAAAATCTAAATCACTCTTATGGTCTGCATATGATGTACATAAACACAGACTCACATATACTTCTAAAAATTTAAAGATGGGTGGGGCCACTGAAAAGGCTCAACAATTAACAGCATTGGGTCCTCTTCCAGAGAACCTGGGATCAACTACCAGCACCTATATGGTGGCCCATCTCCAGTTCCAGGGGATCAGACAGACAGACAGACAGACAGAGATAAGGATGGCAGGCCTGCCTGGTCTTTCTTTCTTTCTTATCCTTTAAAAAAATGTTTATTTACTTTTTTATTTATTTATTTATTTATTTATTTATTTATTTATTTATTTATGTATTTATTAGATATAAGTACACTGTAGCTGTCCTCTGACACTCCAGTAGAGGGTGTCACATTCTGCAGAATCTAAATCCCTCTTATGGTCTGCATATGATGTACATAAACACAGCCTCACATATACTTCGAAAATTTAAAGAAGGGTGGGGCCACTGAAAAAGCTCAACAATTAACAGCATTATCTCCTCTTCCAGAGTACCTGGGATCAACTACCAGCAACTATATAGTGGCCTAACTCCAGTTCTCAGGGATCAGAGAGACAGACAGACAGAGAGAGATAAGGTTGGCAGGCCTGCCTGGTCTTTCTTTCTTTCTTATCCTTTTTAAAAAATGTTTATTTAATTATTTATTTATGTATTTATTAGATATAAGTACACAGTAGCTGTCTTCAGACACTCCAGAAGAGGGTGTCAGATTCTGGAGAATCTAAATCCCTCTTATGGTCTGCATATGATGTACATAAACACAGCCTCACATATACTTCTAAAAATTTAAAGATGGGTGGGACCACTGAAAGGTCTCAACAATTAATAGCATTGTCTCCTCTTCCATAGAACCTGGGATCAACTACCAGCAACTATATGGTGGCCCATATCCAGTATCAGAGGATCAGACAGACAGACAGACAGACAGACAGAGATAAGGATGGCAGGCCTGCCAGGTCTTCTTTCTTTCTTATCCTTTTTAAAAAATGTTTATTTATTTATTTATTTATTTATGTATTTATTAGATATAAGTACACTCTAGCTGTCTTCAGACACTCCAGTAGAGGGTGTCAGATTCTGGAGAATCTAAATCCTCTTATAATCTGCATATGATGTACATAAACACAGCCTCAGGTATACTTCTAAAAATTTAAAGAAGTGTGGGGCCACTGAAAGGGCTCAACAATTAACAGCATTGTCTCCTCTTCCAGAGAACCTTGGATCAACTACAAGCAACTATATGGTGGCCCATCTCCAGTTCCCGGGGATCAGATAGACAGACAGACAGACAGACATAGATATAGATGGAAGGCCTGCCTGGTCTTTCTTTCTTTCTTATCCTTTTTTAAAAAAAGTTTATTTATTTATTTATTTATTTATCTATTTATTTACTAGATATAAGTAGACTGTAGCTTTCTTCAGACACTCCAGAAGAGGGTGTCAGATTCTGGAGAATCTAAATCTCTCTTATGGTCTGCTTATGATGTACATAAACACAGCCTCACATATACTTCTAAATATTTAAAGATGGGTGGGGCCACTTAAAGGGCTCAACAAATAACAGCATTGTCTCCTCTTCCAGAGAACCTGGGATCAACTACCAGCAAGTATATGATGGACCATCTCCAGTTCCAGGGGATCAGACAGACAGATAGACAGACAGAGATAAGGATGGCACTCCTGCCTGGTCTCTCTTTATTTCTTATCCATTTTAAAAAATGTTTATTTATTTATTTATTATTTATTTATTTATTTATTAGATATAAATACACTGTAGCTGTCTTCAGACACTCCAGAAGAGGGTGTCAGATTCTGATGAATCTAAATCCCTCTTCTGGTCTGCATATGATGTACATAAACACAGCCTCACATACACTTCTAAAAATTTAAAGATGGGTAGGGCCACTGAAAGGGCTCAACAGTAACAGCATTTTCTCCTCTTCCAGAGAACCTGGGATCAACTACCAGCAACTATATGGTGGCCCATCTCCATTTCCGGGGATCAGATAGACAGACAGACAGACAGACAGAGATATGGATGGCATGCCTGCCTGGTCTTTCTTTCTTGCTTATCCTTTTTAAAAAATGTTTATTTATTTATTTATTTATTTATTTATTTATTTATTTATTTATTTATTTATGTATTTATTAGATATAAGTACACTGTAGCTGTTCAGACACTCCAGTAGAGGGTGTCAGATTCTGGAGAATCTAAAACCCTCTTATGGTCTGCATATGATGTACATAAACACAGCCTCACATACACTTCTAAATATTTAAAGATGGGTGGGACCACTGAAAGGTCTCAACAATTAACAGCATTGTCTCCCCTTCCAGAGAACCTGGGATCAACTACCAGCAACTATATGGTGGCCCATATCCAGTATCAGAGGATCAGACAGACAGACAGACAGACAGACAGAGATAAGGATGGCAGGCCTGCCAGGTCTTTCTTTCGTTCTTATCCTTTTTTAAAAATGTTTATTTATTTATTTACTTATTTATTTATTTATTTATTCATTTATTTATTTTTTTATGTATTTATTAGATATAAGTACACTGTAGCTGTCTTCAGATACTCCAGTAGAGGGTGTCAGAATCTGGAGAATCTAAACCCCTCTAATGGTCTGCATATGATGTACATAAACAGAGACTCACATATACTTCTAAAAATATAAAGATTGGTGGGGCCACTGAAAGGGCTCAACAATTAACAGCATTGTCTCTTCTTCCAGAGAACCTGGGACCAACTACCAGCAACTATATGGTGGCCCATCTTCAGTTCCAGGGGATCAGACAGACAGAGAGACAGACAGACAGAGATAAGGATGGCAGGCCTGCCTGGTCTTTCTTTCTTTCTTATCATTTTTAAAAAATGTTTATTTATTTATTTATTTATGTATATATTTATTAGATATAAGTACACTCTAGCTGTCTTCAGACACTCCAGAAGAGGGTGTCAGATGCTGGAGAATCTAAATCCCTCTTATGGTATGCATATGATGTACATAAACAGAGATTCACATACACTTCTAAAAATTTAAAGATGGGTGGGGCCACTTAAAGGGCTCAACAAATAAAAGCATTGTCTCCTCTTCCAGAGAACCTGGGATCAACTACCAGCAAGTATATGATGGACCATCTCCAGTTCCAGGGGATCAGACAGACAGATAGACAGACAGAGATAAGGATGGCAGGCCTGCCTGGTCTTTCTTTCTTTCTTATCCTTTAAAAAATGTTTATTTACTTATTTATTTATTTATTTATTTATTTATTTATGTATTTATTTATTTATGTATTTATTAGATATAAGTACACTGTAGCTGTCCTCTGACACTCCAGTAGAGGGTGTCACATTCTGCAGAATCTAAATCCCTCTTATGGTCTGCATATGATGTACATAAACACAGCCTCACATATACTTCGAAAATTTAAAGAAGGGTGGGGCCACTGAAAAAGCTCAACAATTAACAGCATTGTCTCCTCTTCCAGAGTACCTGGGATCAACTACCAGCAACTATATAGTGGCCTAACTCCAGTTCTCAGGGATCAGACAGACAGACAGACAGAGAGAGATAAGGTTGGCAGGCCTGCCTGGTCTTTCTTTCTTTTTATCCTTTTTAAAAAATGTTTATTTAACTATTTATTTATGTATTTATTAGATATATGTACACAGTAGCTGTCTTCAGACACTCCAGAAGAGGGTGTCAGATTCTGGAGAATCTAAATCCCTCTTATGGTCTGCATATGATGTACATAAACACAGCCTCACATATACTTCTAAAAATTTAAAGATGGGTGGGACCACTGAAAGGTCTCAACAATTAATAGCATTGTCTCCTCTTCCATAGAACCTGGGATCAACTACCAGCAACTATATGGTGGCCCATATCCAGTATCAGAGGATCAGACAGACAGACAGACAGACAGACAGAGATAAGGATGGCAGGCCTGCCTGGTCTTTCTTTTTTTCTTATCCTTTTAAAAAATGTTTATTTATTTAATTATTCAGGTATTTATTACATATAAGTATACTGTAGCTGTCTTCAGACACTCCAGAAGAGGGTGTAGGATTCTGGAGAATCTAAGTCCCTCTTATGGTCTGCATATGATGTATATAAACACAGCCTCACATATACTTCTAAAAAATTAAAAATGGGTGGGATCACTGGAAGGGCTCAACAATTAACAGCATTGTTTCCTCTCCAGAGAACCTGGGATGAAATACCAGCAACTATATGGTGGCCCATCTCGAGTTCCAGGGTATCAGACAGATGTCAGACAGACAGAGAGACAGACAGAGATAAGAATGGCAGGCCTGCCTGGTCTTTCTTTCTTTCTTATCCTTTTAAAAAATGTTTAATTATTTATTTATTTATGTATTTATTAGACATCAGTACACTGTAGCTGTCTTTAGACACTCCAGTAGAGGGTGTCAGATTCTGGAGAATCTAAATCCTCTTATAATCTGCATATGATGTACATAAACACAGCCTCAGGTATACTTCTAAAAATTTAAAGAAGTGTTGGGCCACTGAAAGGGCTCAACAATTAACAGCATTGTCTCCTCTTCCAGAGAACCTTGGATCAACTACCAGCAACTATATGGTGGCCCATCTCCAGTTCCCGGGGATCAGATAGACAGACAGACAGACAGACAGACATAGATATAGATTGAAGGCCTGCCTGGTCTTTCTTTCTTTCTTATCCTTTTTTAAAAAATATTTATTTATTTATTTATTTATTTATCTATTTGTTTACTACATATAAGTAGACTGTAGCTGTCTTCAGACACTCCAGAAGAGGGTGTCAGATTCTGGAGAATCTAAATCTCTCTTATGGTCTGCTTATGATGTACATAAACACAGACTCACATATACTTCTAAATATTTAAAGATGGATGGGACCACTGAAAGGTCTCAACAATTAACAGCATTGTCTCCTCTTCCATAGAACCTGGGATCAACTACCAGCAACTATATGGTGGCCCATCTGCAGTTCCAGGGAATCAGACAGACAGACAGACAGACAGAGATAAGGATGGCAGGCCTGCCTGGTCTTTCTTTCTTACTTATCCTGTTTAAAAAAATGTTTATTATTTATTTATTTATTTATTTATTTATTTACGTATTTATTATATATAAGTACACAGTAGCTGTCTTCAGACACTCCAGAAGATGGTGTCAAATTCAGGAAAATCTAAATCACTCTTATGGTCTGCATATGATGTACATAAACACAGACTCACATATACTTCTAAAAATTTAAAGATGGGTGGGGCCACTGAAAAGGCTCAACAATTAACAGCATTGGGTCCTCTTCCAGAGAACCTGGGATCAACTACCAGCACCTATATGGTGGCCCATCTCCAGTTCCAGGGGATCAGACAGACAGACAGACAGACAGAGATAAGGATGGCAGGCCTGCCTGGTCTTTCTTTCTTTCTTATCCTTTAAAAAAATGTTTATTTACTTTTTTATTTATTTATTTATTTATTTATTTATTTATTTATTTATGTATTTATTAGATATAAGTACACTGTAGCTGTCCTCTGACACTCCAGTAGAGGGTGTCACATTCTGCAGAATCTAAATCCCTCTTATGGTCTGCATATGATGTACATAAACACAGCCTCACATATACTTCGAAAATTTAAAGAAGGGTGGGGCCACTGAAAAAGCTCAACAATTAACAGCATTATCTCCTCTTCCAGAGTACCTGGGATCAACTACCAGCAACTATATAGTGGCCTAACTCCAGTTCTCAGGGATCAGAGAGACAGACAGACAGAGAGAGATAAGGTTGGCAGGCCTGCCTGGTCTTTCTTTCTTTCTTATCCTTTTTAAAAAATGTTTATTTAATTATTTATTTATGTATTTATTAGATATAAGTACACAGTAGCTGTCTTCAGACACTCCAGAAGAGGGTGTCAGATTCTGGAGAATCTAAATCCCTCTTATGGTCTGCATATGATGTACATAAACACAGCCTCACATATACTTCTAAAAATTTAAAGATGGGTGGGACCACTGAAAGGTCTCAACAATTAATAGCATTGTCTCCTCTTCCATAGAACCTGGGATCAACTACCAGCAACTATATGGTGGCCCATATCCAGTATCAGAGGATCAGACAGACAGACAGACAGACAGACAGAGATAAGGATGGCAGGCCTGCCAGGTCTTCTTTCTTTCTTATCCTTTTTAAAAAATGTTTATTTATTTATTTATTTATTTATGTATTTATTAGATATAAGTACACTCTAGCTGTCTTCAGACACTCCAGTAGAGGGTGTCAGATTCTGGAGAATCTAAATCCTCTTATAATCTGCATATGATGTACATAAACACAGCCTCAGGTATACTTCTAAAAATTTAAAGAAGTGTGGGGCCACTGAAAGGGCTCAACAATTAACAGCATTGTCTCCTCTTCCAGAGAACCTTGGATCAACTACAAGCAACTATATGGTGGCCCATCTCCAGTTCCCGGGGATCAGATAGACAGACAGACAGACAGACATAGATATAGATGGAAGGCCTGCCTGGTCTTTCTTTCTTTCTTATCCTTTTTTAAAAAAAGTTTATTTATTTATTTATTTATTTATCTATTTATTTACTAGATATAAGTAGACTGTAGCTTTCTTCAGACACTCCAGAAGAGGGTGTCAGATTCTGGAGAATCTAAATCTCTCTTATGGTCTGCTTATGATGTACATAAACACAGCCTCACATATACTTCTAAATATTTAAAGATGGGTGGGGCCACTTAAAGGGCTCAACAAATAACAGCATTGTCTCCTCTTCCAGAGAACCTGGGATCAACTACCAGCAAGTATATGATGGACCATCTCCAGTTCCAGGGGATCAGACAGACAGATAGACAGACAGAGATAAGGATGGCACTCCTGCCTGGTCTCTCTTTATTTCTTATCCATTTTAAAAAATGTTTATTTATTTATTTATTATTTATTTATTTATTTATTAGATATAAATACACTGTAGCTGTCTTCAGACACTCCAGAAGAGGGTGTCAGATTCTGATGAATCTAAATCCCTCTTCTGGTCTGCATATGATGTACATAAACACAGCCTCACATACACTTCTAAAAATTTAAAGATGGGTAGGGCCACTGAAAGGGCTCAACAGTAACAGCATTTTCTCCTCTTCCAGAGAACCTGGGATCAACTACCAGCAACTATATGGTGGCCCATCTCCATTTCCGGGGATCAGATAGACAGACAGACAGACAGACAGAGATATGGATGGCATGCCTGCCTGGTCTTTCTTTCTTGCTTATCCTTTTTAAAAAATGTTTATTTATTTATTTATTTATTTATTTATTTATTTATTTATTTATTTATTTATGTATTTATTAGATATAAGTACACTGTAGCTGTTCAGACACTCCAGTAGAGGGTGTCAGATTCTGGAGAATCTAAAACCCTCTTATGGTCTGCATATGATGTACATAAACACAGCCTCACATACACTTCTAAATATTTAAAGATGGGTGGGACCACTGAAAGGTCTCAACAATTAACAGCATTGTCTCCCCTTCCAGAGAACCTGGGATCAACTACCAGCAACTATATGGTGGCCCATATCGAGTATCAGAGGATCAGACAGACAGACAGACAGACAGACAGAGATAAGGATGGCAGGCCTGCCAGGTCTTTCTTTCGTTCTTATCCTTTTTTAAAAATGTTTATTTATTTATTTACTTATTTATTTATTTATTTATTCATTTATTTATTTTTTTATGTATTTATTAGATATAAGTACACTGTAGCTGTCTTCAGATACTCCAGTAGAGGGTGTCAGAATCTGGAGAATCTAAACCCCTCTAATGGTCTGCATATGATGTACATAAACAGAGACTCACATATACTTCTAAAAATATAAAGATTGGTGGGGCCACTGAAAGGGCTCAACAATTAACAGCATTGTCTCTTCTTCCAGAGAACCTGGGACCAACTACCAGCAACTATATGGTGGCCCATCTTCAGTTCCAGGGGATCAGACAGACAGAGAGACAGACAGACAGAGATAAGGATGGCAGGCCTGCCTGGTCTTTCTTTCTTTCTTATCATTTTTAAAAAATGTTTATTTATTTATTTATTTATGTATATATTTATTAGATATAAGTACACTCTAGCTGTCTTCAGACACTCCAGAAGAGGGTGTCAGATGCTGGAGAATCTAAATCCCTCTTATGGTATGCATATGATGTACATAAACAGAGATTCACATACACTTCTAAAAATTTAAAGATGGGTGGGGCCACTTAAAGGGCTCAACAAATAAAAGCATTGTCTCCTCTTCCAGAGAACCTGGGATCAACTACCAGCAAGTATATGATGGACCATCTCCAGTTCCAGGGGATCAGACAGACAGATAGACAGACAGAGATAAGGATGGCAGGCCTGCCTGGTCTTTCTTTCTTTCTTATCCTTTAAAAAATGTTTATTTACTTATTTATTTATTTATTTATTTATTTATTTATTTATGTATTTATTTATTTATGTATTTATTAGATATAAGTACACTGTAGCTGTCCTCTGACACTCCAGTAGAGGGTGTCACATTCTGCAGAATCTAAATCCCTCTTATGGTCTGCATATGATGTACATAAACACAGCCTCACATATACTTCGAAAATTTAAAGAAGGGTGGGGCCACTGAAAAAGCTCAACAATTAACAGCATTGTCTCCTCTTCCAGAGTACCTGGGATCAACTACCAGCAACTATATAGTGGCCTAACTCCAGTTCTCAGGGATCAGACAGACAGACAGACAGAGAGAGATAAGGTTGGCAGGCCTGCCTGGTCTTTCTTTCTTTTTATCCTTTTTAAAAAATGTTTATTTAACTATTTATTTATGTATTTATTAGATATATGTACACAGTAGCTGTCTTCAGACACTCCAGAAGAGGGTGTCAGATTCTGGAGAATCTAAATCCCTCTTATGGTCTGCATATGATGTACATAAACACAGCCTCACATATACTTCTAAAAATTTAAAGATGGGTGGGACCACTGAAAGGTCTCAACAATTAATAGCATTGTCTCCTCTTCCATAGAACCTGGGATCAACTACCAGCAACTATATGGTGGCCCATATCCAGTATCAGAGGATCAGACAGACAGACAGACAGACAGACAGAGATAAGGATGGCAGGCCTGCCTGGTCTTTCTTTTTTTCTTATCCTTTTAAAAAATGTTTATTTATTTAATTATTCAGGTATTTATTACATATAAGTATACTGTAGCTGTCTTCAGACACTCCAGAAGAGGGTGTAGGATTCTGGAGAATCTAAGTCCCTCTTATGGTCTGCATATGATGTATATAAACACAGCCTCACATATACTTCTAAAAAATTAAAAATGGGTGGGATCACTGGAAGGGCTCAACAATTAACAGCATTGTTTCCTCTCCAGAGAACCTGGGATGAAATACCAGCAACTATATGGTGGCCCATCTCGAGTTCCAGGGTATCAGACAGATGTCAGACAGACAGAGAGACAGACAGAGATAAGAATGGCAGGCCTGCCTGGTCTTTCTTTCTTTCTTATCCTTTTAAAAAATGTTTAATTATTTATTTATTTATGTATTTATTAGACATCAGTACACTGTAGCTGTCTTTAGACACTCCAGTAGAGGGTGTCAGATTCTGGAGAATCTAAATCCTCTTATAATCTGCATATGATGTACATAAACACAGCCTCAGGTATACTTCTAAAAATTTAAAGAAGTGTTGGGCCACTGAAAGGGCTCAACAATTAACAGCATTGTCTCCTCTTCCAGAGAACCTTGGATCAACTACCAGCAACTATATGGTGGCCCATCTCCAGTTCCCGGGGATCAGATAGACAGACAGACAGACAGACAGACATAGATATAGATTGAAGGCCTGCCTGGTCTTTCTTTCTTTCTTATCCTTTTTTAAAAAATATTTATTTATTTATTTATTTATTTATCTATTTGTTTACTACATATAAGTAGACTGTAGCTGTCTTCAGACACTCCAGAAGAGGGTGTCAGATTCTGGAGAATCTAAATCTCTCTTATGGTCTGCTTATGATGTACATAAACACAGACTCACATATACTTCTAAATATTTAAAGATGGATGGGACCACTGAAAGGTCTCAACAATTAACAGCATTGTCTCCTCTTCCATAGAACCTGGGATCAACTACCAGCAACTATATGGTGGCCCATCTGCAGTTCCAGGGAATCAGACAGACAGACAGACAGACAGAGATAAGGATGGCAGGCCTGCCTGGTCTTTCTTTCTTACTTATCCTGTTTAAAAAAATGTTTATTATTTATTTATTTATTTATTTATTTATTTACGTATTTATTATATATAAGTACACAGTAGCTGTCTTCAGACACTCCAGAAGATGGTGTCAAATTCAGGAAAATCTAAATCACTCTTATGGTCTGCATATGATGTACATAAACACAGACTCACATATACTTCTAAAAATTTAAAGATGGGTGGGGCCACTGAAAAGGCTCAACAATTAACAGCATTGGGTCCTCTTCCAGAGAACCTGGGATCAACTACCAGCACCTATATGGTGGCCCATCTCCAGTTCCAGGGGATCAGACAGACAGACAGACAGACAGAGATAAGGATGGCAGGCCTGCCTGGTCTTTCTTTCTTTCTTATCCTTTAAAAAAATGTTTATTTACTTTTTTATTTATTTATTTATTTATTTATTTATTTATTTATTTATTTATTTATGTATTTATTAGATATAAGTACACTGTAGCTGTCCTCTGACACTCCAGTAGAGGGTGTCACATTCTGCAGAATCTAAATCCCTCTTATGGTCTGCATATGATGTACATAAACACAGCCTCACATATACTTCGAAAATTTAAAGAAGGGTGGGGCCACTGAAAAAGCTCAACAATTAACAGCATTATCTCCTCTTCCAGAGTACCTGGGATCAACTACCAGCAACTATATAGTGGCCTAACTCCAGTTCTCAGGGATCAGAGAGACAGACAGACAGAGAGAGATAAGGTTGGCAGGCCTGCCTGGTCTTTCTTTCTTTCTTATCCTTTTTAAAAAATGTTTATTTAATTATTTATTTATGTATTTATTAGATATAAGTACACAGTAGCTGTCTTCAGACACTCCAGAAGAGGGTGTCAGATTCTGGAGAATCTAAATCCCTCTTATGGTCTGCATATGATGTACATAAACACAGCCTCACATATACTTCTAAAAATTTAAAGATGGGTGGGACCACTGAAAGGTCTCAACAATTAATAGCATTGTCTCCTCTTCCATAGAACCTGGGATCAACTACCAGCAACTATATGGTGGCCCATATCCAGTATCAGAGGATCAGACAGACAGACAGACAGACAGACAGAGATAAGGATGGCAGGCCTGCCAGGTCTTCTTTCTTTCTTATCCTTTTTAAAAAATGTTTATTTATTTATTTATTTATTTATGTATTTATTAGATATAAGTACACTCTAGCTGTCTTCAGACACTCCAGTAGAGGGTGTCAGATTCTGGAGAATCTAAATCCTCTTATAATCTGCATATGATGTACATAAACACAGCCTCAGGTATACTTCTAAAAATTTAAAGAAGTGTGGGGCCACTGAAAGGGCTCAACAATTAACAGCATTGTCTCCTCTTCCAGAGAACCTTGGATCAACTACAAGCAACTATATGGTGGCCCATCTCCAGTTCCCGGGGATCAGATAGACAGACAGACAGACAGACATAGATATAGATGGAAGGCCTGCCTGGTCTTTCTTTCTTTCTTATCCTTTTTTAAAAAAAGTTTATTTATTTATTTATTTATTTATCTATTTATTTACTAGATATAAGTAGACTGTAGCTTTCTTCAGACACTCCAGAAGAGGGTGTCAGATTCTGGAGAATCTAAATCTCTCTTATGGTCTGCTTATGATGTACATAAACACAGCCTCACATATACTTCTAAATATTTAAAGATGGGTGGGGCCACTTAAAGGGCTCAACAAATAACAGCATTGTCTCCTCTTCCAGAGAACCTGGGATCAACTACCAGCAAGTATATGATGGACCATCTCCAGTTCCAGGGGATCAGACAGACAGATAGACAGACAGAGATAAGGATGGCACTCCTGCCTGGTCTCTCTTTATTTCTTATCCATTTTAAAAAATGTTTATTTATTTATTTATTATTTATTTATTTATTTATTAGATATAAATACACTGTAGCTGTCTTCAGACACTCCAGAAGAGGGTGTCAGATTCTGATGAATCTAAATCCCTCTTCTGGTCTGCATATGATGTACATAAACACAGCCTCACATACACTTCTAAAAATTTAAAGATGGGTAGGGCCACTGAAAGGGCTCAACAGTAACAGCATTTTCTCCTCTTCCAGAGAACCTGGGATCAACTACCAGCAACTATATGGTGGCCCATCTCCATTTCCGGGGATCAGATAGACAGACAGACAGACAGACAGAGATATGGATGGCATGCCTGCCTGGTCTTTCTTTCTTGCTTATCCTTTTTAAAAAATGTTTATTTATTTATTTATTTATTTATTTATTTATTTATTTATTTATTTATGTATTTATTAGATATAAGTACACTGTAGCTGTTCAGACACTCCAGTAGAGGGTGTCAGATTCTGGAGAATCTAAAACCCTCTTATGGTCTGCATATGATGTACATAAACACAGCCTCACATACACTTCTAAATATTTAAAGATGGGTGGGACCACTGAAAGGTCTCAACAATTAACAGCATTGTCTCCCCTTCCAGAGAACCTGGGATCAACTACCAGCAACTATATGGTGGCCCATATCCAGTATCAGAGGATCAGACAGACAGACAGACAGACAGACAGAGATAAGGATGGCAGGCCTGCCAGGTCTTTCTTTCGTTCTTATCCTTTTTTAAAAATGTTTATTTATTTATTTACTTATTTATTTATTTATTTATTCATTTATTTATTTTTTTATGTATTTATTAGATATAAGTACACTGTAGCTGTCTTCAGATACTCCAGTAGAGGGTGTCAGAATCTGGAGAATCTAAACCCCTCTAATGGTCTGCATATGATGTACATAAACAGAGACTCACATATACTTCTAAAAATATAAAGATTGGTGGGGCCACTGAAAGGGCTCAACAATTAACAGCATTGTCTCTTCTTCCAGAGAACCTGGGACCAACTACCAGCAACTATATGGTGGCCCATCTTCAGTTCCAGGGGATCAGACAGACAGAGAGACAGACAGACAGAGATAAGGATGGCAGGCCTGCCTGGTCTTTCTTTCTTTCTTATCATTTTTAAAAAATGTTTATTTATTTATTTATTTATGTATATATTTATTAGATATAAGTACACTCTAGCTGTCTTCAGACACTCCAGAAGAGGGTGTCAGATGCTGGAGAATCTAAATCCCTCTTATGGTATGCATATGATGTACATAAACAGAGATTCACATACACTTCTAAAAATTTAAAGATGGGTGGGGCCACTTAAAGGGCTCAACAAATAAAAGCATTGTCTCCTCTTCCAGAGAACCTGGGATCAACTACCAGCAAGTATATGATGGACCATCTCCAGTTCCAGGGGATCAGACAGACAGATAGACAGACAGAGATAAGGATGGCACTACTGCCTGGTCTTTCTTTATTTGTTATCCATTTTAAAAAATGTTTATTTATTTATTTATTTATTTATTTATTTATTTATTTATTTATTAGATATAAATACACTGTAGCTGTCTTCAGACACTCCAGAAGAGGGTGTCAGATTCTGGACAATCTAAATCCCACTTAAGGTCTGCTTATGATGTACATAAACACAGCCTCACATACACTTCTAAAAATTTAAGGATGGGTGGGGCGACTGAAAGGGCTCAACAATTAACAGCATTGTCTCCTCTTCCAGAGAACCTGGGATCAACTACCAGCAACTATATGGTGGCCCATCTCCAGTTCCCGGGGATCAGATAGACAGACAGACAGACAGACAGACAGACAGACAGAGATATGGATGGAAGGCCTGCCTGGTCTTTCTTTCTTTCTTATCCTGTTTAAATAATGTTTATTTATTTATTTATTTATTTATTTATTTATTTATTTATTTATTTATTAGATATAAGTACACAGTAGCTGTCTTCAGACACTCCAGTAGAGGGTGTCAGATTCTGATGAATCTAAATCCCTCTTCTGGTCTGCATATGATGTACATAAACACAGCCTCACATACAATTCTAAAAATTTAAACATGGGTAGGGCCATTGAAAGGGCTCAACAAGCCGGGCGTGGTGGCGCACGCCTTTAATCCCAGCACTCGGGATGCAGAGGCAGGCGGATTTCTGAGTTCCTGGCCAGCCTGGTCTACAAAGTGAGTTCCAGGACAGCCAGGGCTACACAGAGAAACCCTGTCTCAAAAAAACCAAAAAAAAAAAAAAAAAAAAAAGAAAGAAAGAAAGAAAGGGCTCAACATTAACAGCATTGTCTCCTCTTCCAGAGAACCTGGGATCAACTTCCAGCAACTATATGGTGGCCCATCTCCAGTTCCAGGGGATCAGATAGACAGACAGACAGACAGACAGAGATATGGATGGCAGGCCTGCCAGGTCTTTCTTTATTTCTTATCCTGTTTAAATAATGTTTATTTATTTATTTATTTATTTATTCATTTATTTATTAGATATAAATACACTGTAGCTGTCTTCAGACACTCCAGTAGAGGGAGTCAGATTCTGGAGAATCTAAATCCTCTTATAATGTGCATATGATGTACATAAACACAGCCTCAAGTATACTTCTAAAAATTTAAAGATGTGTGGGGCCACTGAAAGGGCTCAACAATTAACAGAATGGTCTCCTCTTCCAGAGAACCTTGGATCAACTACCAGCAACTATATGGTGGCCCATCTCCAGTTCCCGGAGATCAGATAGAAAGACAGACAGACAGAGATATGGATGGTAGGCCTGCCTGGTCTTTCTTTCTTTCTTATCCTTTTAAAAAAATGTTTATTTATTTATTTATTTATTTTTCTATTTATTTATTAGATATCAGTACACTGTAGCTGTCTTCAGATACTCTAGAAGAGGGTGTCAGATTCTGGAGAATCTAAATCCCTTTTATGGTCTGCATATGATGTACATAAACACAGCCTCACATACACTTCTAAATATTTAAAGATGGGTGAGACCACTGAAATGTCTCAACAATTAACAGCATTGTCTCCTCTTCCAGAGAACCTGGGATCAACTACCAGCAACTATATGGTGGCCCATATCCAGTATCAGAGGATCAGACAGACAGACAGACAGACAGACAGACAGAGATAAGGATGGCAGGCCTGCCTGGTCTTTCTTTCTTTCTTATCTTTTTAAAAAATGTTTATTTATTTATTTATTTATTTATTTTTTTATTTATTTATGTATTTATTCGATATAAGTACACATTAGCTGTCTTCAGTCACTTCAGAAGAGGGTGTCAGATTCTGGAGAATCTAAATCTCTCTTATGATCTGCATATCATGTACATAAACACAGCCTCACATACTCTTCTAAAAATTTAAAGATGAGTGGGGCCACTGAAAGGGCTCAACAATTAACAGCATTGTCTCTTCTTCCAGAGAACCTGGGTTCAACTACCACCAACTATATGGTGGCCGATCTCCAGTTACAGGAGATCAGACAGACACACAGACAGACAGACAGAGATAAGGATGGCTGGCCTGCCTGGTCTTTTTTTTTCTTATCCTTTTAAAAAAATGTTTATTTATTTAATTATTCAGGTATTTAATACATATAAGTATACTGTAGCTGTCTTCAGACACTCCAGAAGTGGGTGTAGGATTCTGGAGAATCTAAATCCCTCTTATGGTCTGCATATGATGTACATAAACACAGACTCACATATACTTCTAAAAATTTAAAGATGGGTGGGGCCACTGGAAAGGCTCAACAATTAACAGCATTGGGTCGTCTTACAGAGAACCTGGGATCAACTACCAGCACCTATATGGTGGCCCATCTCCAGTTCCAGGGGATCAGACAGAGAGACAGACAGACAGAGATAAGGATGGCAGGCCTGCCTGGTCTTTTTTTTTCTTATCCTTTTAAAAAAATGTTTATTTATTTAATTATTCAGGTATTTAATACATATAAGTATACTGTAGCTGTCTTCAGACACTCCAGAAGTGGGTGTAGGATTCTGGAGAATCTAAATCCCTCTTATTGTCTGCATATGATGTACATAAACACAGACTCACATATACTTCTAAAAATTTAAAGATGGGTGGGGCCACTGAAAAGGCTCAACAATTAACAGCATTGGGTCCTCTTCCAGAGAACCTGGGATCAACTACCAGCACCTATATGGTGGCCCATCTCCAGTTCCAGGGGATCAGACAGACAGACAGACAGACAGAGATAAGGATGGCAGGCCTGCCTGGTCTTTCTTTCTTTTTTATCCTTTAAAAAAATGTTTATTTACTTATTTATTTATTTATTTATTTATTCATTTATGTATTTACTAGATATAAGTACACTGTAGCTGTCTTCTGACACTCCAGTAGAGGGTGTCACATTCTGCAGAATCTAAATCCCTCTTATGGTCTGCATATGATGTACATAAACACAGCCTCACATATACTTCAAAAATTTAAAGAAGGGTGGGGCCACTGAAAAAGCTCTACAAGTAACAGCATTGTCTCCTCTTCCAGAGTACCTGGGATCAACTACCATCAACTATATAGTGGCCCATCTCCAGTTCTCAGGGATCAGACAGACAGACAGACAAACAGACAGAGATAAGGATGGCAGGCCTGCCTGGTCTTTCTATCTTTCTTATCCTTTGTAAAAAATGTTTATTTAAATATTTATTTATGTATTTATTAGATATAAGTACACAGTAGCTGTCTTCAGACACTCCAGAAGAGGGTGTCAGATTCTGGAGAATCTAAATCCCTCTTATGATCTGCATATGATGTACATAAACACAGCCTCACATATACTTCTAAAAATTTAAAGATGGGTAGGACCACTGAAAGGGCTCAACAATTAACATCATTGTCTCCTCTTCCAGAGAACCTGGGATCAACTACCAGCAACTATATGGTGGCCCATCTGCAGTTCCAGGGGATCAGACAGACAGACAGACAGACAGAGATAAGGATGGCAGGCCTGCCTGGTCTTTCTTTCTTTCTTATCCTCTAAAAAATGTTTATTTATTTATGTATTTATTATATATAAGTACACTGTAGCTGTCTACAGACACTCCAGAAGAGTGTGTTAGATTCTAGAGAATCTAAATCCCTCTTATGGTCTGTGTATGATGTACATAAACACAGCCTCACATATACTGAGCTGAGGTGTCACAGGCCAACTGCTGGAATTTCTGAGTACCACCTAGAGAGAGAAAAGCTATGCTGTGGTTGTTTAATTTATGTATTTTATTATTTCTATTTGTTGTTTTGTTTTGTTTTATTTGTTTTTAGAGAAGGCCTCAGTCTGTAGCTCTGGCTGACCCAGGACTGCCTACCTGTGTTAATTAGGGTTTCACAGCTGAGAACAGACACCAAGAGCAAGGTAAGGTTTAGAAAACCCGACCTTCAGTGGTGGCTCAAGCTCTTAATGAGAGCACTCTGTAGGCAGAGGCAGTAAGTTTCTGAGTTCGAGGCCACCCTGGTGAAAGACAGGGTTTGGCAGGGCTAGGGTAGGCTAGAAAGAAAGGAAGGAAAAAGGTTTTATAAAAAGTGTTAAAGTTTTTAAAAATTAAAAAAAAATACCAGATCACCATCACACAGCATTGGCTGTCTTCAGGTGTATCCTTTCAGCCTCCAAAACAAAAAGCAATGGCTGGCTGTCTTCAGGTGTATCCTATTCTCCAGTCTTATTTCCAACCTAAGAGCTGGGCTGAGCTGCCTCATTATGTAATTGCAAACCTTCCTTGGTTTGTCTTTTCCATTTCTAAGACTAACAGGCCTTTTTCTATTTAGAGAATATGCTCATGACTGTACTTTAGATATAGTAAATATAACTGTTGCTTATAAAACTTGTTTTCTAGGAATTTTTAAAGGGCAATGGCAGAGTTTATTTTTTAAAAATATTTTGCATTTATTTATTTGTGTGAGTGATGAAGCTCAGGTCTTCAAACTCGTCAGGAGGTATGATTACCTCCCCTCTCTCTCAACCCCTCTCTCTCCTCTCTCAATGATTGTGTAAGAATGTTTTGCATGTGTATGCTGTGCCCACAGACTCCAGAACAGAGTATTAGATCCCCTGGAACTGGAGATGGGCCACCATATATAATACTGGTAATTGAGCCCAGGTTCTCTGGAAGAGGAGACAATGCTCTTAATTGTTGAGCCCTCTCTGTAGCCACATCTTTCTTTCTTTCTTTTTTTTTTTTTTTTTGAGTATATGTGAGGCTGTGTTTATATACATCATATGCAGACAATAAGAATGATTTAGATTCTTCAGAATCTGACACCCTCTTCTGGACTGTCTGAAGATAGCTACAGCATACTTAAATATAATAAATAAATAAATCTTTAAAAAGAAAAGGAAAAGTAAAAAAGAAAGAACAGGCCTGCCATATGCATGTTCATAGAGGAAAATGGAAGAGACCCCAATCTAACCTCAGCAGGGTGCTTCCTTCTGGATGGTAGCTCACAGTTTCATCCCAGCAAGACAGGCAAATCACTGAGTTCAAGGACAGTAAGGTTCAGGACAGCCAAGGTTAGGAAGGAAAAGGGTCTATGTTGAGAATACAAACCTACAAAACAACAACTAGGAAAAAGAAGTGACAGTGTAACTTGGGGTAGGGTACCAACAAGAGAAAGCTTTCTGTTACCACTTACAAACACCAGTAGCCTTGCACCCTTCTGCCCAGGTCCCTGCCTTCCTTTCTAGGAATTCTAAGGATGCCAGGGTGTGGGGGAATCCAGATTAACTTTTTAATAACAAAGACTTGGTCTTTGATGTCTATAGGAAGCCCTTCTCAGTGCCTTTAACTACCACTGAACTTTCAGGGCTGTGACTCAACTGTAACAAGGAACAGAGCTAAGAACCTGCAGCCTTTGAAAACAACTATTTTTTTAAAGTGGGGGACACAAATCAGCAGTAGAACCCCTCAGGTTCAGCCATAATACTTGTTAGGGAAACAGCCTCAATGTCCGGAGCTGAGGTCTCATGGGTGAACTGCTTCAAACTCTGAGTATCATTGAAAGAAAGAAAAGATATCATGTGGTTGCTTAATTTATTTATTTTATTATTTCTATTTTTTTGTTTTCTTTTGTTTTGTTTTAGAAAAGGCCTCAGTCTGTAGCTATGGCTGACCTAGGACAGACTACATGTGTTAATTAGGGTTTCACAGTTGAGAAACAGACCATACCTATGTAAGACTTAGAAAACCCAACAGTCAGTGGTGGCTCGAGCTCTTAATGAGAGCACTCTGGAGGCAGAGGCAGTCAGTTTCTGAGTTCGAGGCCAGCCTGGTTAAAGACAGGGATAGGCAGGGCTAGGCAAGGCAGGGCTGGGCTAGGCTAGGCTAGGCAAGGGGCTGGGCTAGGCAAGGCAAGGGGCTAGGCTAGGCAACGCAAGGGGCTAGGCAAGACAGACAGACAGAGAGAAAGACAGACAAGGATGGAAGCCTGCCTGGTTTTTCTTTCTTTCTTATCCCTTTTAAAAAATGTATATTTATTTATTTATTTATTTATTTATTTATTTATTTATTTATTTATGTATTTATTAGATATAAGTACACTGTAGCTGTCTTCAGACACTCCAGAAGAGGGTTTCAGATTCTGGAGAATCTATATCCCTCTTATGGTCTGCATATGATGTACATAAACACAGACTCACATATACTTCTAAAAATTTAAAGATGGGTAGGACCACTGAAAGGGCTCAACAATTAACAGCATTGTCTCCTCTTCCAGAGAACCTGGGATCAACTACCAGCAACTATATGGTGGCCCATCTCCAGTTCCAGGGGATCAGACAGACAGACAGAGATACAGACAGATAGAGTTAAGGATGGCAGGCCTACCTGGTCTTTCATTCTTTCTTATCCGTTTAAAAAATGTTTATTTATTTATTTATTTATTTATTTATTTATTTATTCGATATAAGTACACTGTAGCTGTCTTCAGACACTCCAGAAGAGGGTGTCAGATTCTGGAGAATCTAAATCCCTCTTATGGTCTGCATATGATGTACATGAACACAGCCTCCCATATACTTATAAAAATTTAAAGATGGGTGGGGCCACTGAAAGGGCTCAAAAATTAACAGCATTGTCTCCTCTTCCAGAGAACCTGGGATCAACTACCAGCAACTATATGGTGGCCCATCTCCAGTTCCAGGCGATCAGACAGACAGACAGACATACAGACAAGGATGGCAGGCCTTCCTGGTTTTTATTTCTTTCTTATCCGTTTAAAAAGGTTTATTTATTTATTTATGAATTTATTATATATAAGTACACTGTAGCTGTCTTCAGACACTCAGGAAGAGGGTGTCAGATTCTGGAGAATCTAAGTCCCTCTTATGATATGCATATGATATACATAAAAACAGCTTCACATTTATTTCTAAAAATTTAAAGATGGGTGGGGCCACTGTGAGGGCTCAACAATTAACAGCATTGTCTCCTCTTCCAGAGAACCTGGGATCAACTACCAGCAACTATATGGTGGCCCATCTCCAGTTCCAGGCGATCAGACAGACAGACAGACATACAGACAAGGATGGCAGGCCTTCCTGGTTTTTATTTCTTTCTTATCCGTTTAAAAAGGTTTATTTATTTATTTATGAATTTATTATATATAAGTACACTGTAGCTGTCTTCAGACACTCAGGAAGAGGGTGTCAGATTCTGGAGAATCTAAGTCCCTCTTATGATATGCATATGATATACATAAAAACAGCTTCACATTTATTTCTAAAAATTTAAAGATGGGTGGGGCCACTGTGAGGGCTCAACAATTAACAGCATTGTCTCCTCTTCCAGAGAACCTGGGATCAACTACCAGCAACTATATGGTGGCCCATCTCCAGATCCAGGGGATCAGAGAGACAGACAGACAGACAGACAGAAAAGGATCACAGGCCTGCCTGGTTTTTCTTTCTTTCTTATCCTTTTTAAAACATGTTTATTTATTTATTTATGTATTTATTAGATATAAGTACACTGTAGCTGTCTTCAGACACTCCAGAAGAGGGTATCAGATTCTGGAGAATATAAATCCCTCTTATGGTCTACATACAATGTACATAAACACAGCCTCACATATACTTCTAAAAATTTAAAGATGGGCGGGGCAACTGAGAGGGCTCAACAATTAACAGCATTGTCTCTTCTTCCAGAGAATCTGGGATCAACTACCAGCAACTATATGGTGACCCATCTCCAGTTCCAGGGGATCAGATAGACAGACAGACAGACAGACATACAGACAGACAGAGATAAGGATGGCAGGCCTGCCTGGTCTTTCTTTCTTTCTTATCCTTTTTAAAAATTGTTTATTAATTTACGTATGTATTTATTAGATATATGTACACTGTATCCGTCATAGACACTCCAAAAGACGATGTCAGATTCTGGAGAATCTAAATCCCTCTTACAGTCTGAATATGATGTACATAAACACAGCATCCCATTTACTTCTAGAAATTTAAAGATGAGTGGGGCCACTGAAAGGGCTGAACAATTAACAGAATTGTCTCCTCTTCAGAGTACCTGGGATCAACTACCAGCAACTATATGGTGGCCCATCTCCAGTTCCAGGAGATCAGACAGACAGACAGACAGAGAGACAGACAGACAGACATAGATAAGGATGACAGTCCAGCCTGGTCTTTCTTTCTATCTTATTCTTTTTAAAAAATGTTTGTTTATTTATTTATTTATTTATTTATTTATTTATTTATTTATTTATTAGATATAAGTACACTTTAGCTACCTTCAGACACTCCAGAAGAGGGTGTCAGATTCTGGAGAATCTATATCCCTCTTATGGTCTGCATATGATGTACATAAACACAGCCTCACATATACTTCTAAAAATTTAAAGATGTGTGGGGCCACTGAAAGGTCTCAACAATTAACAGCATTGTCTACTCATCAGAGATCCTGGGATCAACTACCAGCAACTATATGGTGGCCCATCTCCAGTTCCATGTTATCAGACAGACAGACAGAGAGACAAGGATAAGGATGGCAGGCCTGCCTGGTCTTTCTTTCTTTTTTATCCTTTTAATAAAATGTTTATTTATTTATTTATGTATTTATTAGATATAAGTACAATGTAGCTGTCTTCAAACAATCCAGAAGAGGGTGTCAGATTCTGGAGAATCTAAATCCCTCTTATGGTCTGCATATGATGTACATAAACACAGCACAACTTTACTTCTAAAAATTCAAAGATGGGTGGGGCCACTGAAATGGCTCAACAATTAACAGCATTGTCTCCTCTTCTAGAGAGCCTGGGATCAACTACCAGCAACTATATGGTGGCCCATCTCCAGTACCAGGGTATCAAACAGACAGACAGACAGACATAGATAAGGATGGCAGGCCTGCCTGGTCTTTCTTTCTTTCTTATCCTTTTTAAAAATATTTATTTTTTATATATGTATTTATTAGATATAAGTACACTGTAGCTGTCTTTAGACACTGCAGAAGAGGGTGTCAGATTCTGGAGAATCTAAATCCCTCTTAGGGTCTGCATATGATGTACATAAACACAGACTCACATTTTCTTCTAAAAATTTAAAGATGGGTGGGGCCACTGAAAGGGCTCAACAATTAACAGCATTGTCTCCTCTTCCAGAGAACCTGGGATAAACTACCAGCAACACTATGGTGGCCCATCTCCAGTTCCAGGGTATCAGACAGACAGACAGAGATAAGGGTGGCAGGACTGCCTGGTCTTCCTTACTTTCTTATCCTTTTTAAAAAATGTTTATTTATTTATTTATTTATTCATTTATTTATTTATTTATTTATTTATGTATTTATTAGATATAAGTACACTGTAGCTGTCTTCAGACACTCCAGAAGAGGGTGTCAGATTCTGGAGAATCTAAATCCCTCTTATGGTCTGCATATGAGGTACATAAACACAGACTCACAATTACTTCCAAAAATTTAAAGATGTGTGGGGCCACTGAATGGGCTCGACAATTAACTGCATTGTCTCCTCTTCCAGAGAACCTGGGATAAACTACGAGCAACTATATGGTGGCCCATCTTAAGTTCCAGGGTTTCAGACAGACAGACAGACAAACAGTCAAGGATGGCAGGCCTGCCTGGTTTTTCGTTCTTTCTTGTCCTTTTTAAAAAATGTTTATTTATTTATTTATTTATTTATTTATTTATGTATTTATTAGCTATAAGTACACTGTAGAGGTCTTCAGACACTCCAGAAGAAGTTGTCAGATTCTGGAGAATCTAAATCCCTCTTATGGTCTGCATATGATGTACATAAACACAGACTCACATTTACTTCCAACAATTTAAAGATTTGTGGGCACTGAAAGGGCTCAACAATTAACAGCATTGTCTCCTCTTCCAGAGAACCTGGGATCAACCACCAGCAACTATATGGTGGCCCATCTCCAATTCCAGGGGATCAGACAGAGAGACAGACAGAGAGACAGAGATAAGGATGGCAGGCCTGCCTGGTCTTTCTTTTTTTCTTATCATTTCTAAAAAATGTTTATTTATTTATTTATTTATTTATTTATTTATTTATTTATTTATTTATTATTTTTAAGTACACTGTACCTGTCTTCAGACACTCCAGAAGAGGGTGTCAGAAATTGGAGAATCTAAAACCCTCTTATGGTCTGCTTATGATGTACATAAACACAGCCTCACATATACTTCTAAAAATTTAAAGATGGGTGGGGCCACTGATAGGGCTCAAATTAACAGCATTGTCTCCTCTTCCAGAGAACCTGGGATCAACTACAAGCAAGTATATAGTGGCTAATCTCCAGTGCCCAGGGATCAGACAGACAGACAAACAGACAGACAAGTATAAAGATGACAGGCCTGCCTGGTCTTTCTTTCTTTCTTATCCTTTTTTAAAAAATGTTTATTTATTTATTTATGTATTTATTACATATAAGTACACTATAGCTGTCTTCAGACACTCCAGAAGAGGGTGTCAAATTCTGGAGAATCTAAATCCCTCTTATTGTCTGCATATGAGGTACATAAACATAGCCTCCCATATACTTCTAAAAATTTAAAGATGGGTGGGGGCACTGAAAGGGCATAACAATTAACAGCATTGTCTCCACTTCCAGAGAACCTGGGATCAACTACCATCAACTATATGGTGGCCCATTTTCAGTTCCCGGGGATCAGAAAGACAGACAGAGAGAAGACAGACAAGGATAAAGGTGGCAGGCCTACCTGTTCTTTCTTTCTTTCTTATCCTTTTTACAAAATGTTTATGTATTTATTTATTTATTTATTTATTTATTTATTTATTTATTTATTAGATATAAGTACACTGTATCTGTCTTCACACACTCCAGAAGAATGTGTCAGATTCTGGTGAATCTAAATCCCTCTTATGGTCTGCATATGATGTACATAAACACAGCCTCACATATAATTCTAAAAATTTAAAGATTGGTGGGGCAACTGAAAGGGCTCAACAATTAACAGCATTGTCTCCTGTTCCAGAGAACCTGGGATCAAATACCAGCAACTATATGGTGGCCCACCTCCAGTTCCAGGGGATCAGAAAGACAGACAGACAGACAGACAGAGATAAGGATGGCAGGTCTGCCTGGTCTTTCTTTCTTTCTTTCTTTCTTTCTTTCTTTCTTTCTTTCTTTCTTTCTTTCTTTCTTTCCTTCTTTCTTTCTTTCTTTCTTTCTTATCCTTTTTTTAAAATGTTTATTTATTTATTTTTTTATTTATTTATGTATTTATTAGATATAAGTACACTGTAGCTGTCTTCAGTCACTCCAGAAGAGGGTGTCAGATTCTGGAGAATATAAATCCCTCTTCTGGTCTGCATATGATGTACATAAACACAGCCTCACATATACTTCTAAAAATTTAAAGATGGGTGGGGTCCCTGAAAGGGCTCAATAATTAACAGCATTGACTCCTCTTCCAGAGAACCTGGGATCAACAACGAGCAACTATATGGTGGCCCGTCTTTAGTTCCAGGGGATCAGACAGACAGACAGACAGACAGAGATAAGGATGGTAGGCCTGCCTGGTCTTTCTTTCTTTCTTATCCTTTTTAAAAAATGTTTATTTATTTATGTATGTATGTATGTATGTATGTATGTATGTATTTATTTATTTATTTATTTATTTATTACATATAAGTACACTGTAGCTGTCTTCAGACACTCCAGAAGTGGGTGTCAGATCCTGGAGAATCTAAATCCCTCTTATGGTCTGCATATGATGTACATAAACACAGCCTCACATATACTTCTAAAAATTTAAAGATGGGTTGGGCCACTGAAAGGGCTCAACAATTAACAGCATTGTCTCCTCTTCCAGAGAACCTGGGATCAACTACCAGCACCTATATGGTGGCCCATCTCCAGTTCCAGGGGATCAGACAGACAGACAGACAGACAGAGATAAGGATGGCAGGCCTGCCTGATTTTTCTTTCTTTCTTATCCTTTTTAAAAAATGTTTATTTATTTATTTATTTATTTATTTATTTATTTATTTATTTATTTATTAGATATAAATACACTGTAGCTGTCTTCAGACACTCCAGAAGAGGGTGTCAGATTCTGGACAATCTAAATCCCTCTTAAGGTCTGCATATGATGTACATAAAGACAGCCTCACATACACTTCTAAAAGTTTAAGGATGGGTGGGGCCATGAAAGGGCTCAACAATTAACATCATTGTCTCCTCTTCCAGAGAACCTGGGATCAACTACCAGCAACTATATGGTGGCCCATCTCCAGTTCCTGGGGATCAGATAGACAGACAGACAGACAGACAGAGATATGGATGGAAGGCCTGCCTGGTCTTTCTTTCATTCTTATCCTTTTTAAAAAATGTTTATTTATTTATTTATTTATTTATCTATTTATTTATTAGATATAAGTACACTACAGCTGTCTTCAGACACTCCAGAAGAGGGTGTAGGATTCTGGAGAATCTAAATCCCTCTTATGGTCTGTATATGATGTATATAAACACAGCCTCACATATACTTCTAAAAAATTAAAGATGGGTGGGGTCACTGGAAGGGCTCAACAATTAACAGCATTGTCTCCTCCTCCAGAGAACCTGGGATCAACTACCAGCACCTATATGGTGGCCCATCTCCAGTTCCAGGGGATCAGACAGACAGAGAGACAGACAGACAGAGATAAGGATGGTAGGCCTGCCTGATTTTTCTTTCTTTCTTATCCTTTTTAAAAAATGTTTATTTATTTATTTATTTATTTATTTATATTTATTAGATATAAGTACACTGTAGCTGTCTTCAGACACTCCAGAAGAGGGTGTCAGTTTCTGGAGAATCTAAATCCCTCTTATGGTCTGCATATGATGTACATAAACAGAGACTCACATACACCTCTAAAAATTTAAAGATGGGTGGGGCCACTTAATGGGCTCAACAAATAACAGCATTGTCTCCTCTTCCAGAGAACCTGGTATCAACTACCAGCAAGTATATTATGTACCATCTCCAGTTCCAGGTGATCAGATAGACAGAGATAAGGATGGCACTCCTGCCTTGTCTTTCTTTATTTCTTATTCATTTTAAAAAATGTTTATTTATTTATTTATTTATTAGATATAAATACACTGTAGCTGTCTTCAGACACTCCAGAAGAGGGTGTCAGATTCTGGACAATCTAAATCCCTCTTATGGTCTGCATATGATGTACATAAACACAGCCTCACATACACTTCTAAAAATTTAAGGATGGGTGAGGCGACTGAAAGGGCTCAACAATTAACAGCATTGTCTCCTCTGCCAGAGAACCTGGGATCAACTACCAGCAACAATATGGTGGCCCATCTCCAGTTCCCGGGGATCAGATAGACAGACAGACAGACAGACAGACAGTGATATGGATGGAAGGCCTGCCTGGTCTTTCTTTCTTACTTATCCTGTTTAAATAATGTTTATTTATTTATTTATTTATTTATTCATTTATTTATTTATTAGATATAAGTTCACTGTAGCTGTCTTCAGACACTCCAGAAGAGGGTGTCAGATTCTGATGAATCTAAATCCCTCTTCTGGTCTGCATATGATGTACATAAACACGGCCTCATATACACTTCTAAAAATTTAAAGATGGGTAGGGCCACTGAAAGGGCTCAACATTAACAGCATTGTCTCCTCTTCTAGAGAACCTGGGATCAACTACCAGCAACTATATGGTGGCCCATCTCCAGTTCCCGGGGATCAGATAGACAGACAGACAGACAGACAGAGATATGGATGGCAGGCCTGCCTGGTCTTTTTTTCTAATCCTTTTTTAAAAATGTTTATTTATTTATTTATTTATTTATTTATTTATTTATTTATTAGATATAAGTACACTGTAGCTGTTCAGACACTCCAGTAGAGGGTGTCAGATTCTGGAGAATCTAAATCCCTCTTATGGTCTGCATATGATGTACATAAACACAGCCTCAAGTATACTTCTAAAAATTTAAAGAAGTGTGGGGCCACTGAAAGGGCTCAACAATTAACAGCATTGTCTCCTCTTCCAGAGAACCTTGGATCACTACCAGCAACTCTATGGTGGCCCATCTCCATTTCCCGGGGATCAGATAGACAGACAGACAGACAGACAGAGATATGGATGGACGGCCTGCCTGGTCTTTCTTTCTTTCTTATCATTTTTCAAAAAATGTTTATTTATTTATTTATTTATTTATTTATATATTTATTAGATATAAGTACACTGTAGCTGTCTTCAGACACTCCAGAAGAGGGTGTCAGATTCTGGAGAATCTAAATCCCTCTTATGGTATGCATATGATGTACATAAACAGAGACTCACATACACTTCTAAAAATTTAAAGATGGGTGGGGCCACTTAAAGGGCTCAACAAATAACAGCATTGTCTCCTCTTCCAGAGAACCTGGTGTCAACTACCAGCAAGTATATGATGGACCATCTCCAGTTCCAGGGGATCAGACAGACAGATAGACAGACAGAGATAAGGATGGCTCTCCTGCCTGGTCTTTCTTTATTTCTTATCCATTTTAAAAAATGTTTATTTATTTATTTATTTATTTATCTATTTATTTATTAGATATCAGTACACTGTAGCTGTCTTTAGACACTCCAGTAGAGGGTGTCAGATTCTGGAGAATCTAAATCCTCTTATAATGTGCATAAGATGTACATAAACACAGCCTAAAGTATACTTCTAAAAATTTAAAGAAGTGTGGGGCCACTGAAAGGGCACAACTATTAACAGCATGGTCTCCTCTTCCAGAGAACCTTGGATCAACTACCAGCAACTATATGGTGGCCCATCTCCAGTTCCCGGGGATCAGATAGACAGACAGACAGACAGACAGAGATATGGATGGTAGGCCTGCCTGGTCTTTCTTTCTTTCTTATCCTTTTAAAAAAATGTTTATTTATTTATTTATTTATTTATCTATTCATTTGTTAGATATGAGTACACTGTAGCTGTCTTCAGACACTCCAGAAGAGGGTGTCAGATTCTGGAGAATCTAAAGCTCTTTTATGATCTGCATATCATGTACATAAACACAGCCTCAGATACTCTCCTAAAAATTTAAAGATGAGTGGGGCCACTGAAAGGGCTCAACAATTAACAGCATTGTCTCCTCTTCCAGAGAACCTGGGTTCAACTACCACCAACTATATGGTGGCCGATCTCCAGTTACAGGAGATCAGACAGACAGACAGACAGACAGACAGAGATAAGGATGGCAGGCCTGCCTGGTCTTTCTTTTTTTCTTATCCTTTTAAAAAATGTTTATTTATTTAATTATTCAGGTATTTATTACATATAAGTATACTGTAGCTGTCTTCAGACACTCCAGAAGAGGGTGTAGGATTCTGGAGAATCTAAATCCCTCTTATGGTCTGCATATGATGTATATAAACACAGCCTCACATATACTTCTAAAAAATTAAAGATGGGTGGGATCACTGGAAGGGCTCAACAATTAACAGCATTGTCTCCTCTCCAGAGAACCTGGGATGAAATACCAGCAACTATATGGTGGCCCATCTCGAGTTCCAGGGTATCAGACAGATGTCAGACAGACAGAGAGACAGACAGAGATAAAATTGGCAGGCCTGCCTGGTCTTTCTTTCTTTCTTATCCTTTTAAAAAATGTTTAATTATTTATTTATTTATGTATTTATTAGACATCAGTACACTGTAGCTGTCTTTAGACACTCCAGTAGAGGGTGTCAGATTCTGGAGAATCTAAATCCTCTTATAATCTGCATATGATGTACATAAACACAGCCTCAGGTATACTTCTAAAAATTTAAAGAAGTGTTGGGCCACTGAAAGGGCTCAACAATTAACAGCATTGTCTCCTCTTCCAGAGAACCTTGGATCAACTACCAGCAACTATATGGTGGCCCATCTCCAGTTCCCGGGGATCAGATAGACAGACAGACAGACAGACATAGATATAGATTGAAGGCCTGCCTGGTCTTTCTTTCTTTCTTATCCTTTTTTAAAAAATATTTATTTATTTATTTATTTATCTATTTGTTTACTACATATAAGTAGACTGTAGCTGTCTTCAGACACTCCAGAAGAGGGTTTCAGATTCTGGAGAATCTAAATCCCTCTTATGGTATGCATATGATGTACATAAAGAGAGACTCACATACACTTCTAAAAATTTAAAGATGGGTGGGGCCACTTAAAAAGCTCAACAAATAACAGCATTGTCTCCTCTTCCAGAGAACCTGGTGTCAACTACCAGCAAGTATATGATGGACCATCTCCAGTTCCAGGGGATCAGACAGACAGATAGACAGACAGAGATAAGGATGGCTCTCCTGCCTGGTCTTTCTTTATTTCTTATCCATTTTAAAAAATGTTTATTTATATATTTATTTATTTATTTATTTATTTATTTATTTATTTATTTATTTATTAGATATAAATACACTGTAGCTGTCTTCAGACACTCCAGAAGAGGGTGTCAGATTCTGGACAATCTAAATCCCTCTTAAGGTCTGCATATGATGTACATAAACACAGCCTCACATACACTTCTAAAAATTTAAGGATGGGTGGGGCGACTGAAAGGGCTCAACAATTAAAAGCATTGTCTCCTCTTCCAGAGAACCTGGGATCAACTACCAGCAACTATATGGTGGCCCATCTCCAGTTCCCGGGGATCAGATAGACAGACAGACAGACAGACAGAGATATGGATGGAAGGCCTGCCTGGTCTTTCTTTCTTTCTTATCCTGTTTAAATAATGTTTATTTATTTATTTATTTATTTATTTATTTATTTATTAGATATAAGTACACAGTAGCTGTCTTCAGACACTCCAGTAGAGGGTGTCAGATTCTGATGAATCTAAATCCCTCTTTTGGTCTGCATATGATGTACATAAACACAGCCTCACATACACTTCTAAAAATTTAAACATGGGTAGGGCCATTGAAAGGGCTCAACAAGCCGGGCGTGGTGGCGCACGCCTTTAATCCCAGCGCTCGGGAGGCAGAGGCAGGCGGATTTCTGAGTTCCCGGCCAGCCTGGTCTACAAAGTGAGTTCCAGGACAGCCAGGGCTACACAGAGAAACCCTGTCTCAAAAAAACCAAAAAAAAAAAAAAAAAAAAAAGAAAGAAAGAAAGAAAGGGCTCAACATTAACAGCATTGTCTCCTCTTCCAGAGAACCTGGGATCAACTACCAGCAACTATATGGTGGCCCATCTCCAGTTCCAGGGGATCAGATAGACAGACAGACAGACAGACAGAGATATGGATGGCAGGCCTGCCAGGTCTTTCTTTATTTCTTATCCTGTTTAAATAATGTTTATTTATTTATTTATTTATATATTTATTTATTTATTTATTTATTTATTAGATATAAATACACTGTAGCTGTCTTCAGACACTCCAGTAGAGGGAGTCAGATTCTGGAGAATCTAAATCCTCTTATAATGTGCATATGATGTACATAAACACAGCCTCAAGTATACTTCTAAAAATTTAAAGAAGTGTGGGGCCACTGAAAGGGCTCAACAATTAACAGAATCGTCTCCTCTTCCAGAGAACCTTGGATCAACTACCAGCAACTATATGGTGGCCCATCTCCAGTTCCCGGAGATCAGATAGAAAGACAGACAGACAGAGATATGGATGGTAGGCCTGCCTGGTCTTTCTTTATTTCTTATCCTTTTAAAAAAATGTTTATTTATTTATTTATTTATTTATTTTTCTATTTATTTATTAGATATCAGTACACTGTAGCTGTCTTCAGATACTCCAGAAGAGGGTGTCAGATTCTGGAGAATCTAAATCCCTTTTATGGTCTGCATATGATGTACATAAACACAGCCTCACATACACTTCTAAATATTTAAAGATGGGTGAGACCACTGAAATGTCTCAACAATTAACAGCATTGTCTCCTCTTCCAGGGAACCTGGGATCAACTACCAGCAACTATATGGTGGCCCATATCCAGTATCAGAGGATCAGACAGACAGACAGACAGACAGACAGAGATAAGGATGGCAGGCCTGCCTGGTCTTTCTTTCTTTCTTATCTTTTTAAAAAATGTTTATTTATTTATTTATTTATTTATTTATTTATTTATTTATTTATTTATGTATTTATTCGATATAAGTACACATTAGCTGTCTTCAGTCACTTCAGAAGAGGATGTCAGATTCTGGAGAATCTAAATCTCTCTTATGATCTGCATATCATCTACATAAACACAGCCTCACATACTCTTCTAAAAATTTAAAGATGAGTGGGGCCACTGAAAGGGCTCAACAATTAACAGCATTGTCTCTTCTTCCAGAGAACCTGGGTTCAACTACCACCAACTATATGGTGGCCGATCTCCAGTTACAGGAGATCAAACAGACACACAGACAGACAGAGATAAGGATGGCAGGCCTGCCTGGTCTTTTTTTTTCTTATCCTTTTAAAAAAATGTTTATTTATTTAATTATTCAGGTATTTAATACATATAAGTATACTGTAGCTGTCTTCAGACACTCCAGAAGTGGGTGTAGGATTCTGGAGAATCTAAATCCCTCTTATGGTCTGCATATAATGTACATAAACACACTCACATATACTTCTAAAAATTTAAAGATGGGTGGGGCCACTGGAAAGGCTCAACAATTAACAGCATTGGGTCCTCTTCCAGAGAACTTGGGATCAACTACCAGCACCTATATGGTGGCCCATCTCCAGTTCCAGGGGATCAGACAGACAGACAGACAGACAGAGATAAGGATGGCAGGCCTGCCTGGTCTTTTTTTTTCTTATCCTTTTAAAAAAATGTTTATTTATTTAATTATTCAGGTATTTAATACATATAAGTATACTGTAGCTGTCTTCAGACACTCTAGAAGTGGGTGTAGGATTCTGGAGAATCTAAATCCCTCTTATGGTCTGCATATGATGTACATAAACACAGACTCACATATACTTCTAAAAATTTAAAGATGGGTGGGGCCACTGAAAAGGCTCAACAATTAACAGCATTGGGTCCTCTTCCAGAGAACCTGGGATCAACTACCAGCACCTATATGGTGGCCCATCTCCAGTTCCAGGGGATCAGACAGACAGACAGACAGACAGAGATAAGGATGGCAGGCCTGCCTGGTCTTTCTTTCTTTTTTATCCTTTAAAAAAATGTTATTTACTTATTTATTTATTTATTTATTTATTTATTTATTTATTCATTTATGTATTTACTAGATATAAGTACACTGTAGCTGTCTTCTGACACTCCAGTAGAGGGTGTCACATTCTGCAGAATCTAAATCCCTCTTATGGTCTGCATATGATGTACATAAACACAGCCTCACATATACTTCAAAAATTTAAAGAAGGGTGGGGCCACTGAAAAATCTCTACAAGTAACAGCATTGTCTCCTCTTCCAGAGTACCTGGGATCAACTACCATCAACTATATAGTGGCCCATCTCCAGTTCTCAGGGATCAGACAGACAGACAGACAGACAGACAGAGATAAGGATGGCAGGCCTGCCTGGTCTTTCTTTCTTTCTTATCCTTTGTAAAAAATGTTTATTTAATTATTTATTTATGTATTTATTAGATATAAGTACACAGTAGCTGTCTTCAGACACTCCAGAAGAGGGTGTCAGATTCTGGAGAATCTAAATCCCTCTTATGGTCTGCATATGATGTACATAAACACAGCCTCACATATACTTCTAAAAATTTAAAGATGGGTAGGACCACTGCAAGGGCTCAACAATTAACATCATTGTCTCCTCTTCCAGAGAACCTGGGATCAACTACCAGCAACTATATGGTGGCCCATCTGCAGTTCCAGGGGATCAGACAGACAGACAGACAGACAGAGATAAGGATGGCAGGCCTGCCTGGTCTTTCTTTCTTTCTTATCCTTTAAAAAATGTTTATTTATTTATGTATTTATTATATATAAGTACACTGTAGCTGTCTACAGACACTCCAGAAGAGTGTGTTAGATTCTAGAGAATCTAAATCCCTCTTATGGTCTGTGTATGATGTACATAAACACAGCCTCACATATACTGAGCTGAGGTGTCACAGGCCAACTGCTGGAATTTCTGAGTACCACCTAGAGAGAGAAAAGCTATGCTGTGGTTGTTTAATTTATGTATTTTATTATTTCTATTTGTTGTTTTGTTTTGTTTTATTTGTTTTTAGAGAAGGCCTCAGTCTGTAGCTCTGGCTGACCCAGGACTGCCTACCTGTGTTAATTAGGGTTTCACAGCTGAGAACAGACACCAAGAGCAAGGTAAGGTTTAGAAAACCCGACCTTCAGTGGTGGCTCAAGCTCTTAATGAGAGCACTCTGTAGGCAGAGGCAGTAAGTTTCTGAGTTCGAGGCCACCCTGGTGAAAGACAGGGTTTGGCAGGGCTAGGGTAGGCTAGAAAGAAAGGAAGGAAAAAGGTTTTATAAAAAGTGTTAAAGTTTTTAAAAATTAAAAAAAAATACCAGATCACCATCACACAGCATTGGCTGTCTTCAGGTGTATCCTTTCAGCCTCCAAAACAAAAAGCAATGGCTGGCTGTCTTCAGGTGTATCCTATTCTCCAGTCTTATTTCCAACCTAAGAGCTGGGCTGAGCTGCCTCATTATGTAATTGCAAACCTTCCTTGGTTTGTCTTTTCCATTTCTAAGACTAACAGGCCTTTTTCTATTTAGAGAATATGCTCATGACTGTACTTTAGATATAGTAAATATAACTGTTGCTTATAAAACTTGTTTTCTAGGAATTTTTAAAGGGCAATGGCAGAGTTTATTTTTTAAAAATATTTTGCATTTATTTATTTGTGTGAGTGATGAAGCTCAGGTCTTCAAACTCGTCAGGAGGTATGATTACCTCCCCTCTCTCTCAACCCCTCTCTCTCCTCTCTCAATGATTGTGTAAGAATGTTTTGCATGTGTATGCTGTGCCCACAGACTCCAGAACAGAGTATTAGATCCCCTGGAACTGGAGATGGGCCACCATATATAATACTGGTAATTGAGCCCAGGTTCTCTGGAAGAGGAGACAATGCTCTTAATTGTTGAGCCCTCTCTGTAGCCACATCTTTCTTTCTTTTTTTTTTTTTTTGAGTATATGTGAGGCTGTGTTTATATACATCATATGCAGACAATAAGAATGATTTAGATTCTTCAGAATCTGACACCCTCTTCTGGACTGTCTGAAGATAGCTACAGCATACTTAAATATAATAAATAAATAAATCTTTAAAAAGAAAAGGAAAAGTAAAAAAGAAAGAACAGGCCTGCCATATGCATGTTCATAGAGGAAAATGGAAGAGACCCCAATCTAACCTCAGCAGGGTGCTTCCTTCTGGATGGTAGCTCACAGTTTCATCCCAGCAAGACAGGCAAATCACTGAGTTCAAGGACAGTAAGGTTCAGGACAGCCAAGGTTAGGAAGGAAAAGGGTCTATGTTGAGAATACAAACCTACAAAACAACAACTAGGAAAAAGAAGTGACAGTGTAACTTGGGGTAGGGTACCAACAAGAGAAAGCTTTCTGTTACCACTTACAAACACCAGTAGCCTTGCACCCTTCTGCCCAGGTCCCTGCCTTCCTTTCTAGGAATTCTAAGGATGCCAGGGTGTGGGGGAATCCAGATTAACTTTTTAATAACAAAGACTTGGTCTTTGATGTCTATAGGAAGCCCTTCTCAGTGCCTTTAACTACCACTGAACTTTCAGGGCTGTGACTCAACTGTAACAAGGAACAGAGCTAAGAACCTGCAGCCTTTGAAAACAACTATTTTTTTAAAGTGGGGGACACAAATCAGCAGTAGAACCCCTCAGGTTCAGCCATAATACTTGTTAGGGAAACAGCCTCAATGTCCGGAGCTGAGGTCTCATGGGTGAACTGCTTCAAACTCTGAGTATCATTGAAAGAAAGAAAAGATATCATGTGGTTTCTTAATTTATTTATTTTATTATTTCTATTTTTTTGTTTTCTTTTGTTTTGTTTTAGAAAAGGCCTCAGTCTGTAGCTATGGCTGACCTAGGACAGACTACATGTGTTAATTAGGGTTTCACAGTTGAGAAACAGACCATACCTATGTAAGACTTAGAAAACCCAACAGTCAGTGGTGGCTCGAGCTCTTAATGAGAGCACTCTGGAGGCAGAGGCAGTCAGTTTCTGAGTTCGAGGCCAGCCTGGTTAAAGACAGGGATAGGCAGGGCTAGGCAAGGCAGGGCTGGGCTAGGCTAGGCTAGGCAAGGGGCTGGGCTAGGCAAGGCAAGGGGCTAGGCTAGGCAACGCAAGGGGCTAGGCAAGACAGACAGACAGAGAGAAAGACAGACAAGGATGGAAGCCTGCCTGGTTTTTCTTTCTTTCTTATCCCTTTTAAAAAATGTATATTTATTTATTTATTTATTTATTTATTTATTTATTTATTTATTTATTAGATATAAGTACACTGTAGCTGTCTTCAGACACTCCAGAAGAGGGTTTCAGATTCTGGAGAATCTATATCCCTCTTATGGTCTGCATATGATGTACATAAACACAGACTCACATATACTTCTAAAAATTTAAAGATGGGTAGGACCACTGAAAGGGCTCAACAATTAACAGCATTGTCTCCTCTTCCAGAGAACCTGGGATCAACTACCAGCAACTATATGGTGGCCCATCTCCAGTTCCAGGGGATCAGACAGACAGACAGAGATACAGACAGATAGAGTTAAGGATGGCAGGCCTACCTGGTCTTTCATTCTTTCTTATCCTTTTAAAAAATGTTTATTTATTTATTTATTTATTTATTTATTTATTTATTTATTTATTTATTTATTCGATATAAGTACACTGTAGCTGTCTTCAGACACTCCAGAAGAGGGTGTCAGATTCTGGAGAATCTAAATCCCTCTTATGGTCTGCATATGATGTACATGAACACAGCCTCACATATACTTATAAAAATTTAAAGATGGGTGGGGCCACTGAAAGGGCTCAAAAATTAACAGCATTGTCTCCTCTTCCAGAGAACCTGGGATCAACTACCAGCAACTATATGGTGGCCCATCTCCAGTTCCAGGCGATCAGACAGACAGACAGACAGACATACAGACAAGGATGGCAGGCCTTCCTGGTTTTTATTTCTTTCTTATCCGTTTAAAAAGGTTTATTTATTTATTTATGAATTTATTATATATAAGTACACTGTAGCTGTCTTCAGACACTCAGGAAGAGGGTGTCAGATTCTGGAGAATCTAAGTCCCTCTTATGATATGCATATGATGTACATAAAAACAGCTTCACATTTATTTCTAAAAATTTAAAGATGGGTGGGGCCACTGTGAGGGCTCAACAATTAACAGCATTGTCTCCTCTTCCAGAGAACCTGGGATCAACTACCAGCAACTATATGGTGGCCCATCTCCAGATCCAGGGGATCAGAGAGACAGACAGACAGACAGACAGACAAGGATGGCAGGCCTGCCTGGTTTTTCTTTCTTTCTTATCCTTTTTAAAACATTTTTATTTATTTATTTATGTATTTATTAGATATAAGTACACTGTAGCTGTCTTCAGACACTCCAGAAGAGGGTATCAGATTCTGGAGAATATAAATCCCTCTTATGGTCTACATACAATGTACATAAACACAGCCTCACATATACTTCTAAAAATTTAAAGATGTGTGGGGCCACTGAAAGGGCTCAACAATTAACAGCATTGTCTCCTCTTCCAGAGAACCTGGGATTAAACTACCAGCAACTATGTGGTGGCCCATCTCCAGTTCCAGGGGATCAGACAGACAGACAGACAGACAGACAGAGATAAGGATGGCAGGCCTGCTAGTCTTTCTTTTTTTCTTATCCTTTTTAAAAAATGTTTATTTATTTATTTATTTATTTATTTATTTATTTATTTATTTATTTATTTATTTATTAGATATAAGTACACTGTAGCTGTCTTCAGACACTCCAGAAGAGGGTATCAGATTCTGGAGAATCTAAATACCTCTTATGGTCTGCATATGATGTACATAACACAGCCTCACATATATTTCTAAAAATTTAAAGATGTGTGGGGCCACTGAAAGGGCTCAACAATTAACAGCATTGTCTCCTCTTACAGAGAACCTGGATCAACTACCAGCAACTATATGGTGGCCCATCTCCAGTTCCAGGGAATCAGACAGACAGACAAACAGATAGATATAAGGATGGAAGGCCTGCCTGGATTTTCTTTCTTTATTATCCTTATTTAAAAATGTTTATTTGTTTATTTATGTATTTATTAGACATAAGTACACTGTAGCTGTCTTCAGACACTCCAGAAGAGGGTGTCATATGCTGGAGAATCTAAATCCCTCTTATGGTCTGCATTTGATGTACATAAACATAGCCTCACATATACTTCTAAAAATTTAAAGATGGGTGGGGCCACTGAATGGGCTCAACAATTAACAGCATTGTCTCCTTTTCCAGAGAACCTGGGATCAACTACCAGCAACTATATGGTGTCCCGTCTCCAGTTACAGGGGATCAGACAGACAGACAGACAGACAGACAGTGATAAGGATGGCAGGCCTGCATGGTCTTTCTTTCTTTCTTCTCCGTTTAAAAAAAATGTTTATTTATTTATTTTTATTTATTTATTTATTTATTTATTTATTTTTAATGTATTTATTAGATATAAGTACACAATACTTGTCTTCAGACACTCCAGAAGAGGTTGTCAGATTCTGGAGAATCTAATCCCTCTTATGGTCTGTATATGATGTACATAAACACAGCCTCACATATACTTCTAAAAATTTAAAGATGGGTGGGGCCACTAAAAGGGATCAACAATTAACAGCATTGTCTCCTCTTCCAGAGAACCTGGGATCAATAACCAGAAATTATATGGTGGCCCATCTCCAGTTCCAGGGGATCAGACAGACACACAGACAGACAGACAGAGATAAGGATGGCAGGCCTGCCTGGTCTTTCTTTCTTTCTTATCATTTTAAAAAAGGTTTATTAATTTATTTATGTATTTATTAGATATAAGTACACTATAGTTATCTTCAGACACTCCAGAAGAGGGTGTTTGATTCTGCAGAACGTAAATCCCATTTATGTTCTGCATATGATGTACATAAACACAGCCTCACATATTCTTCTAAAAATTTAAAGATGGTTGGGGCCACTGAAAGGAACCAACAATTAACAGCATTGTCTCCTCTTCCAGAGAACCTGGGATCAACTACCAGCAACAATATGTTGGCCCATCTCCAGTTTCAGGGGATCAGACAGACAAACAGACAGACAGAAAGACAGAGATAAGGATGGCAGGCCTGCCTGGTCTTTCTTTATTTCTTATTCTTTTTAAAAAATGTTTATTTATTTATTTATTTATTTATTTATTTATTTATTTATTTATTTTTTAGATATAAGTACACTGTAGCTGTCTTCAGACACTCCAGAAGAGGGTGTCAGATTCTGGAGAATCTAAATCCCTCTTATGGTCTGCATATGATGTACTTAAACACAGACTCACATATACTTCTAAAAATTTAAAGATGTGTGGGGCCACTGAAAGAACTCAACAATTAACAGCATTGTCTCCTCTTCCAGAGAACCTCGGATCAACTACCAGCAAATATATGGGGCCCATTCCAGTTCCAGGGGATCAGACTGACAGACAGACAGACAGACAGACAGAGATAAGGATGGCAGGCCTGCTGGTCTTTCTTTTTTTCTTATCCTTTTTAAAAAATGTTTGTTTATTTACTTATTTATTTATTTATTTATTTATTCATTCATTCATTTATTTATTTATTTATTTATTTATTTATTTATTTATTTATTAGATATAAGTACACTGTAGCTGTCTTCAGACACTCCAGAAGAGGGTGTCAGATTGTGGAGAATCTAAATCCCACTTATGGTCTGCATATGATGTACATAAACACAGACTCACATATACTTCTAAAAATTTCAAGATGTGTGGGGCCACTGAAAGCGCTCAACAATTAACAGCATTGTCTCCTCTTCCAGAGAACCTGGGATCAACTACCAGCAACTATATGGTGGCCCATCTCCAGTTCCAGGGGATTAGACAGACAGACAGACAGAGATAAGGATGGCAGGCCTGCTGGTCTTTCTTTTTTTCTTATCCTTTTTAAAAAATGTTTATTTATTTATTTATTTATTTATTTATTTATTTATTTATGTATTTATTAGATATATGTACACTGTATCCGTCATAGACACTCCAAAAGACGGTGTCAGATTCTGGAGAATCTAAATCCCTCTTACGGTCTGAATATGATGTACATAAACACAGCATCACATTTACTTCTAGAAATTTAAAGATGAGTGGGGCCACTGAAAGGGCTGAACAATTAACAGAATTGTCTCCTCTTCAGAGTACCTGGGATCAACTACCAGCAACTATATGGTGGCCCATCTCCAGTTCCAGGAGATCAGACAGACAGACAGACAGACAGACAGAGAGACAGACAGACAGACATAGATAAGGATGACCGTCCAGCCTGGTCTTTCTTTCTATCTTATTCTTTTTAAAAAATGTTTGTTTGTTTATTTATTTATTTATTTATTTATTTATTTATTTATGTATTTATTAGATATAAGTACAATTTAGCTATCTTCAGACACTCCAGAAGAGGGTGTCAGATTCTGGAGAATCTATATCCCTCTTATGGTCTGCATATGATGTACATAAACACAGCCTCACATATACTTCTAAAAATTTAAAGATGTGTGGGGCCACTGAAAGGTCTCAACAATTAACAGCATTGTCTACTCATCAGAGATCCTGGGATCAACTACCAGCAACTATATGGTGGACCATCTCCAGTTCCATGTGATCAGACAGACAGACAGAGAGACAAGGATAAGGATGGCAGGCCTGCCTGGTCTTTCTTTCATTTTTATCCTTTTTAAAAAATGTTTATTTATTTATTTATGTATTTATTAGATATAAGTACAATGTAGCTGTCTTCAAACAATCCAGAAGAGGGTGTCAGATTCTGGAGAATCTAAATCCCTCTTATGGTCTGCATATGATGTACATAAACACAGCACAACTTTACTTCTAAAAATTCAAAGATGGGTGGGGCCACTGAAATGGCTCAACAATTAACAGCATTGTCTCCTCTTCCAGAGAGCCTGGGATCAACTACCAGTAACTATATGGTGGCCCATCTCCAGTACCAGGGTATCAAACAGACAGACAGACAGACAGAGATAAGGATGGCACGCCTGCCTGGTCTTTCTTTCTTTCTTATCCTTTTTAAAAAAAATTATTTTTTATATATGTATTTATTAGATATATGTACACTGTAGCTGTCTTTAGACACTGCAGAAGAGGGTGTCAGATTCTGGAGAATCTAAATCCCTCTTAGGGTCTGCATATGATGTACATAAACACAGACTCACATTTTCTTCTAAAAATTTAAAGATGGGTGGGGCCACTGAAAGGGCTCAACAATTAACAGCATTGTCTCCTCTTCCAGAGAACCTGGGATAATCTACCAGCAACACTATGGTGGCCCATCTTCAGTTCCAGGGTATCAGACAGACAGACAGACAGACAGAGATAAGGGTGGCAGGCCTGCCTGGTCTTTCTTTTTTCTTATCCTTTTTAAATAATGTTTTTTTAATTATTTATTTATGTATTTATTAGATATAAGTACACATTAGCTGTCTTCAGACACTCCAGAAGAGGGTGTCAGATTCTGGAGAATCTAAATCCCTCTTATGGTCTGCATATGATGTACATAAACACAGCCTCACATATACTTCTAAAAATTTAAAGATGGGTGGGCCCACTGAAAAAGCTAAACAATTAACAGCATTGTCTCTTCTTCCAGAGAACGTGGGATCAACTACCAGCAACTATATGGTGGCCCATCTCAAGTTCCAGGGGATAAGACAGACAGACAGACAGACAGACAGAGATAAGGATGGCAGGCCTGCCTGATTTTTCTTTCTTTCTTATCCTTTTTAAAAAATGTTTATTTATTTGTTTATTTATTTATTTATTTGTTTGTTTATTTATTTATGAATTTATTAGATATAAGTACACTGTAGCTGTCTTCAGACTCTCCAGAAGAGGGTGTCAGATTCTGGAGAATCTAAATCCCTCTTTTGGTCTGCATATGATGTACATAAACACAGCACAACTTTACTTCTAAAAATTCAAAGATGGGTGGGGCCACTGAAATGGCTCAACAATTAACAGCATTGTCTCCTCTTCCAGAGAGCCTGGGATCAACTACCAGTAACTATATGGTGGCCCATCTCCAGTACCAGGGTATCAAACAGACAGACAGACAGACAGAGATAAGGATGGCACGCCTGCCTGGTCTTTCTTTCTTTCTTATCCTTTTTAAAAAAAATTATTTTTTATATATGTATTTATTAGATATATGTACACTGTAGCTGTCTTTAGACACTGCAGAAGAGGGTGTCAGATTATGGAGAATCTAAATCCCTCTTAGGGTCTGCATATGATGTACATAAACACAGACTCACATTTTCTTCTAAAAATTTAAAGATGGGTGGGGCCACTGAAAGGGCTCAACAATTAACAGCATTGTCTCCTCTTCCAGAGAACCTGGGATAAACTACCAGCAACACTATGGTGGCCCATCTTCAGTTCCAGGGTATCAGACAGACAGACAGACAGACAGAGATAAGGGTGGCAGGCCTGCCTGGTCTTTCTTTTTTCTTATCCTTTTTAAATAATGTTTTTTTAATTATTTATTTATGTATTTATTAGATATAAGTACACATTAGCTGTCTTCAGACACTCCAGAAGAGGGTGTCAGATTCTGGAGAATCTAAATCCCTCTTATGGTCTGCATATGATGTACATAAACACAGCCTCAAATATACTTCTAAAAATTTAAAGATGGGTGGGCCCACTGAAAAAGCTAAACAATTAACAGCATTGTCTCTTCTTCCAGAGAACCTGGGATCAACTACCAGCAACTATATGGTGGCCCATCTAAAGTTCCAGGGGATAAGACAGACAGACAGACAGACAGACAGAGATAAGGATGGCAGGCCTGCCTGATTTTTCTTTCTTTCTTATCCTTTTTAAAAAATGTTTATTTATTTGTTTATTTATTTATTTATTTGTTTGTTTATTTATTTATGAATTTATTAGATATAAGTACACTGTAGTTGTCTTCAGACTCTCCAGAAGAGGGTGTCAGATTTTGGAGAATCTATATCCCTCTTATGGTTGCATATGATGTACATGAACACAGCCTCACATATACTTCTAAAAATTTAAAGATGTGTGGGGCCACTGAAAGGGCTCAACAATTAACAGCATTGTCTCCTCTTCCAGAGAACCTGAAATCAACTACCAGCAACTATATGGTGTCCCATCTCCAGTTCCAGGGGATCAGACAGACAGACAGACAGAGATAAGGATGGCAGGCCTGCCTGATTTTTCTTTCTTTCTTATCCTTTTTAAAAAATGTTTATTTATTTGTTTATTTATTTATTTATTTGTTTGTTTATTTATTTATGAATTTATTAGATATAAGTACACTGTAGCTGTCTTCAGACACTCCAGAAGAGGGTGTCAGATTCTGGAGTATCTAAATCCCTCTTATGGTATGCATATGATGTACATAAACACAGCCTCACATATACTTCTAAAAATTTAAAGATGGGCGGGGCAACTGAGAGGGCTCAACAATTAACAGCATTGTCTCTTCTTCCAGAGAATCTGGGATCAACTACCAGCAACTATATGGTGACCCATCTCCAGTTCCAGGGGATCAGATAGACAGACAGACAGACAGACATACAGACAGACAGAGATAAGGATGGCAGGCCTGCCTGGTCTTTCTTTCTTTCTTATCCTTTTTTAAAAATGTTTATTAATTTACGTATGTATTTATTAGATATAAGTACACTGTAGCTGTCTTCAAACACTCCCGAAGAAGGTGTCAGATTCTGGAGAATCTATATCCCTCTTATGGTCTGCATATGATGTACATAAACACAGCCTCACATATACTTCTAAAAATTTAAAGATGGGTGGGGCCACTTAAAGGGCTCAACAATTAACAGCATTGTCTCCTCTTCCAGAGAACCTGGGATGAACTACCAGCAACTATATGGTGGCCCATCTCCAGTTCCAGGGGATCAGACAGACAGACAGACAGACAGAGATAAGGATGGCAGGCTTGCCTGGTCTTTCTTTCTTTATTATACTGTTGAAAAATTGTTTATTTATTTATTTATTTATTTTTATTTATGTATTTATTAGATATAAGTACACTGTAGCTGTCTTCAGACACTTCAGAAGATGTTGTCAGATTCTGGAGAATCTAAATCCCTCTTATGGTCTGCATATGATGTACATAAACACAGACTCACATATACTTCTAAAAATTTAAAGATGTGTGGGGCCACTGAAAGGACTCAACAATTAACAGCATTGTCTCCTTTTCCAGAGAACCTCGGATCAACTACCAGCAAATATATGGGGCCCATTCCAGTTCCAGGGGATCAGACTGACAGACAGACAGACAGACAGAGATAAGGATGGCAGGCCTGCTGGTCTTTCTTTTTTTCTTATACTTTTTAAAAAATGTTTATTTATTTATTTATTTATTTATTTATTTATTTATTTATTTATGTATTTATTAGATAAATGTACACTCTATCCGTCATAGACACTCCAAAAGACGATGTCAGATTCTGGAGAATCTAAATCCCTTTTACGGTCTGAATATGATGTACATAAACACAGCATCACATTTACTTCTAGAAATTTAAAGATGAGTGGGGCCACTGAAAGGGCTGAACAATTAACAGAATTGTCTCCTCTTCAGAGTACCTGGGATCAACTACCAGCAACTATATGGTGGCCCATCTCCAGTTCCAGGAGATCAGACAGACAGACAGACAGAGAGACAGACAGACAGACATAGATAAGGATGACAGTCCATCCTGGTCTTTCTTTCTATCTTATTCTTTTTAAAAAATGTTTGTTTATTTATTTATTTATTTATTTATTTATTTATTTATTTATTTATTTATTTAATAGATATAAGTACACTTTAGCTATCTTCAGACACTCCAGAAGAGGGTGTCAGATTCTGGAGAATCTATATCCCTCTTATGGTCTGCATATGATGTACATAAACACAGCCTCACATATACTTCTAAAAATTTAAAGATGTGTGGGGCCACTGAAAGATCTCAACAATTAACAGCATTGTCTACTCATCAGAGATCCTGGGATCAACTACCAGCAACTATATGGTGTCCCATCTCCAGTTCCTTGTTATCAGACAGACAGACAGAGAGACAAGGATAAGGATGGCAGGCCTGCCTGGTCTTTCTTTCTTTTTTATCCTTTTAATAAAATGTTTATTTATTTATTTATGTATTTATTAGGTATAAGTACAATGTAGCTGTCTTCAAACAATCCAGAAGAGGGTGTCAGATTCTGGAGAATCTAAATCCCTCTTATGGTCTGCATATGATGTACATAAACACAGCACAACTTTACTTCTAAAAATTCAAAGATGGGTGGGGCCACTGAAATGGCTCAACAATTAACAGCATTGTCTCCTCTTCCAGAGAGCCTGGGATCAACTACCAGCAACTATATGGTGGCCCATCTCCAGTACCAGGGTATCAAACAGACAGACAGACAAACAGAGATAAGGATGGCAGGCCTGCCTGGTCTTTCTTTCTTTCTTTTCCTTTTTAAAAATTTTTATTTTTTATATATGTATTTATTAGATATAAGTACACTGTAGCTGTCTTTAGACACTGCAGAAGAGGGTGTCAGATTCTGGAGAATCTAAATCCCTCTTAGGGTCTGCATATGATGTACATAAACACAGACTCACATTTTCTTCTAAAAATTTAAAGATGGGTGGGGCCACTGAAAGGGCTCAACAATTAACAGCATTGTCTCCTCTTCCAGAGAACCTGGGATAAACTACCAGCAACACTATGGTGGCCCATCTCCAGTTCCAGGGTATCAGACAGACAGACAGACAGACAGAGATAAGGGTGGCAGGACTGCCTGGTCTTCCTTACTTTCTTATCCTTTTTAAAAAATGTTTATTTATTTATTTATTTATTTATTTATTTATTTATTTATTTATTTATGTATTTATTAGATATAAGTAAACTGTAGTTGTCTTCAGACACTCCAGAAGAGGGTGTCAGATTCTGGAGAATCTAAATCCCTCTTATGGTCTGCATATGATGTACATAAACACAGCCTCACATATACTTCTAAAAATTTAAAGATGGGTGGGGCCACAGAAAGTGCTCAATAATTAACAGCATTGTCTCCTCTTCCAGAGAACATTGGATAAACTACCAGCAACTATATGGTGGCCCATCTCAAGTTCCAGGGTATCAGACAGACAGACAGACAGAAAGAGATAAGGATGGAGGCCTGCCTGGTCTTTCTTTCTTACTTATACTTTTTAGAAAATGTTTATTTATTTATTTATGTATTTATTAGATATAAGTACACTGTAGCTGTCTTCAAACACTCTAGAAGAGGGTCTCATCTTCTGGAGAATCTAAATCCCACTTATGGTCTGCATATGATGTACATAAACACAGCCTCGCATATACTTCTAAAAATTTAAAGATGGGTGGGCCCACTGAAAGGGCTCAACAATTAACAGCATTGTCTCTTCTTCCAGAGAACGTGGGATCAACTACCAGCAACTATATGGTGGCCCATCTCAAGTTCCAGGGATAAGACAGACAGACAGACAGACAGAGATAAGGATGGCAGGCCTGCCTGATTTTTCTTTCTTTCTTATCCTTTTAAAAAAATGTTTATTTATTTGTTTATTTATTTATTTATTTGTTTATTTATTTATGTATTTATTAGATATAAGTACACTGTAGCTGTCTTCAGACACTCCAGAAGAGGGTGTCAGATTCTGGAATATCTAAATCCCTCTTATGGTATGTATATGATGTACATGAACACAGCCTCACATATACTTCTAAAAATTTAAAGATTGGTTGGGCTACTGAAAGGGCTCAACAATTAACAGCACTGACTCCTCTTCCAGAGAACCTGGGATCAACTACCAGCAATTATATGGTGGCCCAACTCCAGTTCCAGGGGATCAGACAGAAAGACAGACAGACAGACAAGGATGGCAGGCCTGCCTGGTCTCTCTTTCGTTATTATCCTTTTTTAAAATGTTTATTTATTTATGAATTTATTAGATATAAGTACACTGTAGCTGTCTTCAGACACTGCAGAAGAGGGTGTCAGATTCTGGAGTATCTAAATCCCTCTTATGGTATGCATATGATGTACATAAACACAGCCTCACATATACTTCTAAAAATTTAAAGATGGGCGGGGCAACTGAGAGGGCTCAACAATTAACAGCATTGTCTCTTCTTCCAGAGAATCTGGGATCAACTACCAGCAACTATATGGTGACCCTTCTCCAGTTCCAGGGGATCAGATAGACAGACAGACAGACAGACAGACAGACAGAGATAAGGATGGCAGGCCTGCCTGGTCTTTCTTTCTAACTTATCCTTTTTAAAAAATGTTTATTAATTTACGTATGTATTTATTAGATATAAGTACACTGTAGCTGTCTTCAAACACTCCCGAAGAAGGTGTCAGATTCTGGAGAATCTATATCCCTCTTATGGTCTGCATATGATGTACATAAACACAGCCTCACATATACTTCTAAAAATTGAAAGATGGGTGGGGCCACTGAAAGGGCTCAACAATTAACAGCACTGACTCCTCTTCCAGAGAACCTGGAATCAACTACCAGCAATTATATGGTGGCCCAACTCCAGTTCCAGGGGATCAGACAGAAAGACAGACAGACAGACAAGGATGGCAGGCCTGCCTGGTCTCTCTTTCGTTATTATCCTTTTTTAAAATGTTTATTTATTTATGAATTTATTAGATATAAGTACACTGTAGCTGTCTTCAGACACTGCAGAAGAGGGTGTCAGATTCTGGAGTATCTAAATCCCTCTTATGGTATGCATATGATGTACATAAACACAGCCTCACATATACTTCTAAAAATTTAAAGATGGGCGGGGCAACTGAGAGGGCTCAACAATTAACAGCATTGTCTCTTCTTCCAGAGAATCTGGGATCAACTACCAGCAACTATATGGTGACCCTTCTCCAGTTCCAGGGGATCAGATAGACAGACAGACAGACAGACAGACAGACAGAGATAAGGATGGCAGGCCTGCCTGGTCTTTCTTTCTAACTTATCCTTTTTAAAAAATGTTTATTAATTTACGTATGTATTTATTAGATATAAGTACACTGTAGCTGTCTTCAAACACTCCCGAAGAAGGTGTCAGATTCTGGAGAATCTATATCCCTCTTATGGTCTGCATATGATGTACATAAACACAGCCTCACATATACTTCTAAAAATTGAAAGATGGGTGGGGCCACTGAAAGGGCTCAACAATTAACAGCACTGACTCCTCTTCCAGAGAACCTGGAATCAACTACCAGAAATTATATGGTGGCCCATCTCCAGTTCCAGGGGATCAGACAGACAGACAGACAGACAGACAGACAAGAATGGCAGGCCTGCCTGGTCTCTCTTTCTTTATTATCCTTTTTTAAAAATGTTTATTTGTTTATTTATGAATTTATTAGATATAAGTACACTGTAGCTGTCTTCAGACACACCAGAAGAGGGTGTCAGATTCTGGAGAATCTAAATCCCTCTTATGGTCTGCATATTCGGTACATAAACACAGCCTCACATATACTTCTAAAAATTTAAAGATGGGTGGGGCCACTGAAAGGGCTCAACAATTAACAGCATTGTCTCCTCTTCCAGAGAACCTGGGATCAACTACAAGCAACTCTATGGTGGCCCATCTCCAGTTCCAGGGGATCAGACAGACAGAGAGACAGACAGAGATAAGGATGGCAGGCCTGCCTGGTCTTTCTTTCTTTCTTATCGTTTTTAAAAAATGTTTATTTATTTATTTATGTATTTATTAGATATAAGTACACTGTATACGTCATAGACACTACAAAAGACGGTGTCAGATTCTGGAGAATCTAAATTTCTCTTATGATCTGAATATGATGTACATAAACACAGCATCACATTTACTTCTAGAAATTTAAAGATGGGTGGGGCCACTGAAAGGGCTGAACAATTAACAGCATTGTCTCCACTTCAGAGGACCTGGGATCAACTGCCAGCAACTATATGGTGGCCCATCTCCAGTTCCAGGAGATCAGACAGACAGACAGACAGAGAGACAGACAGACAGACAAAGATAAGAATGGCAGTCCTGCCTGGTCTTTCTTTCTTTCTTATCCTTTTAAAAAAATGTTTGTTTGTTTATTTATTTATTTATTTATTTATTTATTTATTTATGTATTTATTAGATATAAGTACACTGTAGCTGTCTTCAGACACTCCAGAAGAGGGTGTCCGATAATGGAGAATCTATATCCCTCTTATGGTCTCCATATGATGTACATACACACAACCTCACATATACTTCTAAAAATTTAAAGATGTGTGGGGCAACTGAAAGGGCTCAACAATTAACAGCATTGTGTCCTCTACCAGAGATCCTGGGATCAACTACCAGCAACTATATGGTGTCCATGTCCAGTACCAGGTGATCAGACAGACAGACAGAAAGACAAGGATAAGGATGGCAGGCCTGCCTGGTCTTTCTTTCTTTCTTATCCTTTTTAAAAAATGTTTATTTATTTATTTATGTATTTATTAGATATAAGTACAATGTAGCTGTCTTCAAACAATCCAGAAGAGGGTGTCAGATTCTGGAGAATCTAAATCCCTCTTATGGTCTGCATATGATGTACAGAAACACAGCCTCACATATACTTCTAAAAATTTAAAGATGGGTGGGCCCATTGAAAGGGCTCAACAATTAACAGCATTGTCTTCTCTTCTAGAGAACCTGGGATCAACTACCAGCAACTATATGGTGGCCGATCTCGAGTCCAAGGGGATCAGACAGACTGTAGACAGACAGACAGACAGACAGAGATAAAGATTTCAGGCCTGCCTGGTCTTTCTTTCTTTCTTTCTTATCCTGTTTAAAAAATGTTTATTTATTTATTTATTTATTTATTTATTTATTTATTTATTTATTTATTTATTTATTTGATATAAGTACACTGTAGCTGCCTTCAGACACTCCAGAAGAGGGTTTCAGATTCTGGAGAATCTAAATCACATTTATGGTCTGCATATGATGTACATAAACACAGCCTCACATATACTTCTAAATATTTAAAGATGGGTGGCGCCACTGAAAGGGCTCAACAATTAACATCATTGGCTCCTCTTCCAGAGAACCTGGGATATCCCTGAAAAATTCGAAAAATGCAAAAATCACACTATAGGACTTGGAATATGATGAGAAACCCTGAAAAAGTCCAAAAATAAGAAATTCACATTTTAGGACCTGCAATAGAGTGAGAAACCCTGAAACAGTCGAAAAATGAGAAAATCACACTGTAGAAGATCGAGTATGGTGAGCAACCCTGAAAAATTTTAAAAATTAGAAAAATCACACTGTAGAACCTGGAATATGTTGAGAAACTCTGAAAAAGTCAAAAAATTAAAAAAATCAGACTGTAGGGCTTGGAATATGATGAGAAACCCTGAAAAAGACGAAAAATGAGAAAAATCACACAATAGGATCTGCAGTATGGTGAGAAACACTGAAACAGTCGAAAAATAAGAAAATCAAACTTGTAGTACCTGCAATTAGGTGAGAAACCCTGAAAAATTCCAAAAATGAGAAAATCACACTGTAGGATTTGGAATATGATGAGAAACCGTGAAAAAGTCAAAAAATGAGAATGATACACTGTAGGAGCTGGAATATGATGAGAAACCCTGAAAGAGTCGAAAAATAAGAAAACCACACTTGTAGGACCTCCAATATGGTGAAAAACCCTGAAAAAGTCGAAAAATGAGAAAATCACAGTGTAGGACCTGGAATATGGTGAGAAACCCTGAAAAAGTCGAAAAATCAGAAAATCACGCAGTAGGTCCTGGAATTTGGTCAGAAACACTGAAAAAGTGTAAAATAAGAAAATCACACTATAGTACCTGGAATATGGTGAGAAACCTTGAAAAAGTCAAAAATGAGAAAAATCAAACTGTAGTAAAAGGAATATGGTGATAAAATCTGAAAAAGTTGAAAAATTAGAAAAATCACACTCTAGGACTTGGAATAAGATGAGAAACCCTGAAAAAGTCAAAAAATGAGAAAATCACACTGTAGGACTTGGAATATGATGAGAAACCCTGAAAAAGTCAAAAAATGAGAAAATCACACTGTAGGACTTGGAATAAAATAAGAAACCGTGAAAAAGACAAAAAATGACAAAAGTACACGGTAGGAGATGGAATATGGAGAGAAACCGTTAAAAAGTAGAAAAATAAGATATACACACTTGTAGGACATGCAATATTGTGAGAGACCATGAAAAAGTCTTAAAATGAGAAAATCACACTGTAGTACCTGGAATATGGTGAGAAACCCTGAAAAAGTCCAAAAATAAGAAATTCACACGTGTAGGACCTGCAATATGGTGAGAAACCCTGAAAAAGTCGAAAAATGAGAAAATCACACTGTAGAACTTGGAATAAGATGAGACACCCTGAAAAAGTCAGAAAATGAGAAAATTTCACTGTAGGACTTGGAATAAGATGAGAAACCCTGAAAAAGTTGAAAAATGAGAAAATCACAATGTAGAAGATGGAATATGGTGAGCAATCCTGAAAAAGTCAAAAAATGAGAAAATCACACTGTGGAACCTGGAATATGGTGAGAAACTCTGAAAAAGGCGAAAAATTGGAAAAATCACACTCTAGGACTTGGAATATGATGAGAAACCCTGAAAAAGTCAAAAATGAGAAAATCAGACTGTAGTAGCTGGAATATGGTGAGAAACATTGAAAAAGTCTCAAAATGAGAAAATCACACAGTTGGACCTGCAATATGGTGAGAAACACTGAAACAGTCAAAAAATAAGAAAATCAAACTTGTAGTACCTGCAATATGGTGAGAAACCCTGAAAAATTCCAAAAATGAGAAAATCACACTGTAGGATTTAGAATATGATGAGAAACCGTGAAAAAGTCAAAAAATGAGAAAAATACACTGTAGAAGCTGGAATATGGTGAGTAAACCCTGAAAAAGTCGAAAAATAAGAAAATCACACTTGTAGAACCTCCAATATGGTGAGAAACCCTGAAAAAGTCGAAAAATAAGAAAATCACACTTGTAGAACCTCCAATATGTTGAGAAACCCTGAAAAAGTCTAAAAATGACAAAATCACACTGTAGGACCTGGAATATGGTGAGAAACCCTAAAAAAGTCCAAAAATAAGAAATTCACACTTGTAGGACTTGCAATATGGTGAGAAACCCTGAAAAAGTCGAAAAATGAGAAAATCACGCAGTAGTACCTGGAATATGGTGAGAAACACTGAAAAAAACGAAAAATTGGAAAAATCACACTCTAGGACTTGGAATATGATGAGAAACCCTGAAAAAGTCAAAAATGAGAAAATCAGACTGTAGTAGCTGGAATATGGTGAGAAACATTGAAAAAGTCTCAAAATGAGAAAATCACACAGTTGGACCTGCAATATGGTGAGAAACACTGAAACAGTTGAAAAATAAGAAAATCAAACTTGGAGTACCTGCAATATGGTGAGAAACCCTGAAAAATTCCAAAAATGAGAAAATCACACTGTAGGATTTAGAATATGATGAGAAACCGTGAAAAAGTCAAAAAATGAGAAAAATACACTGTAGAAGCTGGAATATGGTGAGTAAACCCTGAAAAAGTCGAAAAATAAGGAAATCACCCTTGTAGAACCTCCAATATGGTGAGAAACCCTGAAAAAGTCGAAAAATAAGAAAATCACACTTGTAGAACCTCCAATATGTTGAGAAACTCTGAAAAAGTCTAAAAATGACAAAATCACACTGTAGGACCTGGAATATGGTGAGAAACCCTAAAAAAGTCCAAAAATGAGAAATTCACACTTGTAGGACTTGCAATATGGTGAGAAACCCTGAAAAAGTCGAAAAATGAGAAAATCACGCAGTAGTACCTTGAATATGGTGAGAAACACTGAAAAAGTCTTAAAATGAGAAAATCACACTGTAGGACCTGGAATATGGTGAGAAACCCTGAAAAAGTCCAAAAATAAGAAATTCATACTTGTAGGACCTGCAATATGGTGAGAAACCCTGAAAAAGTCGAAAAATGAGAAAATCACACTGTAGTACCTGGAATATGGTGAGAAACCCTGAAAAAGTCTAAAATTGAGAAAATCAAACAGTAGGACCTGGAATTTGGTGAGAAACCCTGAAAGATCGAAAAATAAGAAAATCAAACTTGTAGTACCTGCAATATGGTGAGAAACCCTGAAAAATTCCAAAAATGAGAAAATCACACTGTAGGATTTGGAATATGATGAGAAACCGTGAAAAAGTCAAAAAATGAGAATAATACACTGTAGGAGCTGGAATATGATGAGAAACCCTGAAAGAGTCGAAAAATAAGAAAACCACACTTGTAGGACCTCCAATATGGTGAAAAACCCTGAAAAAGTCGAAAAATTAGAAAATCACAGTGTAGGACCTGGAATATGGTGAGAAACCCTGAAAAAGTCGAAAAATGAGAAAATCACACAGTAGGTCCTGGAATTTGGTCAGAAACACTGAAAAAGTGTAAAATAAGATAATCACACTGTAGTACCTGGAATATGGTGACAAACCCTGAAAAAGTCTTAAAATGAGAAAATCACACTGTAGGACATGGAATATGGTGAGAAACCTTGAAAAAGTCAAAAAATGAGAAAAATCACACTGTAGTAAAAGGAATATAGTGATATAATCTGGAAAAGTCGAAAAATTAGAAAAATCACACTCTAGGACTTGGAATAAGATGAGAAACCCTGAAAAAGTCAAAAAACTGAGAAAATCACACTGTAGGACTTGGAATATGATGAGAAACCCTGAAAAAGTCAAAAAATGAGAAAATCACACTGTAGGACTTGGAATAAAATGAGAAACCGTGAAAAAGACAAAAAATGACAAAAGTACACGGTAGGAGATGGAATATGGAGAGAAACCGTTAAAAAGTAGAAAAATAAGATATACACACTTGTAGGACATGCAATATGGTGAGAGACCCTGAAAAAGTCTTAAAATGAGAAAATCACACTGTAGTACCTGGAATATGTTGAGAAACCCTGAAAAAGTCCAAAAATAAGAAATTCACACGTGTAGGAACTGCAATATGGTGAGAAACCCTGAAAAAGTCGAAAAATGAGAAAATCACACTGTAGGACTTGGAATAAGATGAGACACCCTGAAAAAGTCAAAAAATGAGAAAATTTCACTGTAGGACTTGGAATAAGATGAAAAACCCTAAAAAAGTCGAAAAATGAGAAAAATACACTGAAGGAGTTGGAATATGTTGAGAAACCCTGAAAAAGTCTTAAAATGGGAAAATCACACTGTAGGACCTGGAATATGGTGAGAAACTCTGAAAAAGTCGAAAAAAGAGAAAATCACACTCTAGGACTTGGAATATGATGAGAAACCCTGAAAAAGTCAAAAAATGAGAAAATCACACTATAGTACCTGGAATATGGCGAGAAACCCTGAAAAAGTCTAAAAATAAAAAAATCAAACAGTAGGACCTGGAATATGGTGAGAAACACTGAAACAGTCGAAAAATAAGAAAATCAAACTTGTAGTACCTGCAATATGGTGAGAAACCCCTGAAAAATTCCAAAAATGAGAAAATCACACTGTAGAATTTAGAATATGATGAGAAACCGTGAAAAAGTCAAAAAATGAGAAAAATACACTGTAGAAGCTGGAATATGGTGAGTAAACCCTGAAAAAGTCAAAAAATAAGAAAATCACACTTGTACAACCTCCAATATGTTGAGAAACCCTGAAAAAGTTGAAAAATGAGAAAATCACACTGTAGGACCTGGAATATGTTGAGAAACCCTGAAAAAGTCTTAAAATGAGAAAATCACACTGTAGGACTTGGAATAAGATGAGAAACCCTAAAAAAGTCGAAAAATGAGAAAAATACACTAAAGGAGTTGGAATATGTTGAGAAACCCTGAAAAAGTCTTAAAATGAGAAAATCACACTGTAGGACCTAGAATATGGTGAGAAACTCTGAAAAAGTCGAAAAAAGAGAAAATCACACTCTAGGACTTGGAATATGATGAGAAACCCTGAAAAAGTCAAAAAATGAGAAAATCACACTGTAGTACCTGTAATATGGTGAGAAACCCTGAAAAAGTCTAAAAATGAGAAAATCAAACAGTAGGACTTGGAATATGGTGAGAAACCCTGAAAGATCGAAAAATAAGAAAATCAAACTTGTAGTACCTGCAATATGGTGAGAAACCCTGAAAAAGTCAAAAAATGAGAAAATCACAATATAGGACTTGGAATAAGATGAGAAACCGTGAAAAAGACAAAAAATGACAAAAACACACTGTAGGAGCTGGAATATGGTGAGAAACCCTGAAAAAGTCCAAAAATAAGAAATTCACACTTGTAGGACCTGCAATATGGTGAAAAACCCTGAAAAAGTCGAAAAATGAGAAAATCACAGTGTAGGACCTGGAATATGGTGAGAAACCCTGAAAAAGTCGAAAAATGAGAAAATCACGCAGTAGGTCCTGGAATTTGGTCAGAAACACTGAAAAAGTGTAAAATAAGAAAATCACACTGTAGTACCTGGAATATGGTGACAAACCCTGAAAAAGTCTTAAAATGAGAAGATCACACTGTAGGACATGGAATATGGTAAGAAACCTTGAAAAAGTCAAAAAATGAGAAATATCACACTGTAGTAATATGTAGTATATGGTGATATAATCTAAAAAAGTCGAAAAATTAGAAAAATCACACTCTAGCACTTGGAATAAGATGAGAAACCCTGAAAAAGTCAAAAAATGAGAAAATCACACTGTAGGACTTGGAATATGATGAGAAACCCTGAAAAAGTCAAAAAATGAGAAAATCACACTGTAGGACTTGGAGTAAAATGAGAAACCGTGAAAAAGGCAAAAAATGACAAAAGTACACGGTAGGAGATTGAATATGGAGAGAAACCGTTAAAAAGTAGAAAAATAAGATATACACACTTGTAGGACATGCAATATGGTGAGAGACCCTGAAAAAGTCTTAAAATGAGAAAATCACACTGTAGTACCTGGAATATGGTGAGAAACCCTGAAAAAGTCCAAAAATAAGAAATTCACAAGTGTACGACCTGCAATATGGTGAGAAACCCTGAAAAAGTCAAAAAATGAGAAAATCACACTGTAGGACTTGGAATAAGATGAGACACCCTGAAAAAGTCAAAAAATGAGAAAATTTCACTGTAGGACTTGGAATAAGATAAGAAACCCTGAAAAAGTTGAAAAATGAGAAAATCACAATGTAGAAGATGGAATATGGTGAGCAATCCTGAAAAAGCCAAAAAATGAGAAAAATCACACTGTGGAACCTGGAATATGGTGAGAAACTCTGAAAAAGGCGAAAAAATTGGAAAAATCACACTCTAGGACTTGGAATATGATGAGAAACCCTGAAAAAGTCAAAAATGAGAAAATCAGACTGTAGTAGCTGGAATATGGTGAGAAACATTGAAAAAGTCTCAAAATGAGAAAATCACACAGTTGGACCTGCAATATGGTAAGAAACACTGAAACAGTCGAAAAATAAGAAAATCAAACTTGTAGTACCTGCAATATGGTGAGAAACCCTGAAAAATTCCAAAAATGAGAAAATCACACTGTAGGATTTAGAATATGATGAGAAACCGTGAAAAAGTCAAAAAATGAGAAAAATACACTGTAGAAGCTGGAATATGGTGAGTAAACCCTGAAAAAGTCGAAAAATAAGAAAATCACACTTGTAGAACCTCCAATATGGTGAGAAACCCTGAAAAAGTCGAAAAATGAGAAAATCACACTGTAGGACCTGGAATATGTTGAGAAACCCTGAAAAAGTCTTAAAATGAGAAAATCACACTGTAGGACTTGGAATAAGATGAGAAACCCTAAAAAAGTCGAAAAATGAGAAAAATACACTAAAGGATTTGGATTATGTTGAGAAACCCTGAAAAAGTCTTTAAATGAGAAAATCACACTGTAGGACCTGGAATATGGTGAGAAACTCTGAAAAAGTCGAAAAAAGAGAAAATCACACTCTAGGACTTGGAATATGATGAGAAACCCTGAAAAAGTCAAAAAATGAGAAAATCATACTGTAGTACCTGTAATATGGTGAGAAACCCTGAAAAAGTCTAAAAATGAGAAAATCAAACAGTAGGACTTGGAATATATTGAGAAACCCTGAAAGATCGAAAAATAAGAAAATCAAACTTGTAGTACCTGCAATATGGTGAGAAACCCTGAAAAAGTCAAAAAATGAGAAAATCACAATATAGGACTTGGAATAAGATGAGAAACCGTGAAAAAGACAAAAAATGACAAAAACACACTGTAGGAGCTGGAATATGGTGAGAAACCCTAAAAAAGTCCAAAAATAAGAAATTCACACTTGTAGGACTTGCAATATGGTGAGAAACCCTGAAAAAGTCGAAAAATGAGAAAATCACACTGTAGGACTTGGAATAAGATGAGACACCCTGAACAAGTCAAAAAATGAGAAAATTTAACTGTAGGACTTGGAATAAGATGAGAAACCCTGAAAAAGTTGAAAAATGAGAAAATAACAATGTAGAAGATGGAATATGGTGAGCAATCCTGAAAAAGTCAAAAAATGAGAAAATCACACTGTAGGACCTGGAATATGGTGAAAAACTGAAAAAGTCGAAAAAAGAGAAAATCACACTCTAGGACTTGGAATATGATGAGAAACCCTGAAAAAGTCAAAAAATGAGAAAATCACACTGTAGTACCTGGAATATGGTGAGAAACCCTGAAAAAGTCTAAAAATGAGAAAATCAAACAGTAGGACCTGGAATATGGTGAGAAACGCTGAAAGATCAAAAAATAAGAAAATCAAACATGTAGTACCTGCAATATGGTGAGAAATCCTGAAAAAGTCAAAAAATGAGAAAATCACAATATAGGACTTGGAATAAGATGAGAAACCGTGAAAAAGACAAAAAATGACAAAAACACACTGTAGGAGCTGGAATATGGTGAGAAAACCTGAAAAAGTCCAAAAATAAGAAATTCACACTTGTAGGACCTGCAATATGGTGAGAAACCCTGAAAAAGTCGAAAAATGAGAAAATCACACTGTAGGACTTGGAATAAGATGAGAAACCATGAAAAAGACAAAAAATGAAAAAATACACTGTAGGAGCTGGAATATGGTGAGAAACCCTGAAAAAGGCCAAAAATAAGAAATACACAATTGTAGGATATGCAATAAGGTGAGAGACCCTGAAAAAGTCTTAAAATTAGAAAATCACACTGTAGGACTTGGGATATGGTGAGAAACCCTGAAAAACAAGAAAAATTAGAAAATCAAACTGTAGGACCTGGAATATGCTGAGAATCCCTGAAAAATTCGAAAAATGCAAAAATCACACTATAGGACTTGGAATATGATGAGAAACCCTGAAAAAGTCCAAAAATAAGAAATTCATACTTGTAGGACTTGCAATATAGTGAGAAACCCTGAAAAAGTCGAAAAATGAGAAAATCACTCTGTAGAAGATCGAATATGGTGAGCAACCCTGAAAAATTCAAAAAATTAGAAAAATCACACTATAGAACCTGGAA
>NW_028227319.1:792385-906187 GCF_978045245.1 Mus caroli | reverse complement strand
TTAATTTCCACCTTTTACAAAGTTTCTCGGCATATTCTGGGCCCTGCAGTGTGATTTTCTCATTTTCCACCTTTTTCAAGTTTTTTGCAATTCTTGTTCCTACAGTTTGATTTTCTCATTTACCACCTTTTTCAGGTTTTCTCGCCATATACTGGGTACTTCAGTGTGAATTTTTATCTTTCCGCTTTTTTCAAGTTTTTTCTTCATATTCTGGGTCTTAGAGTGTGATTTTCTCATTTTCCACCTTTTTCAGGTTATCTCCCCATATTCGGGTTTTTCAGTGTGGGTTTTTAATTATCTACTTATTTCAGTGTTTCTTGCCATATTCTGTGTCCGACAGTGTGAATTTTTAGTTTGCACGATTTTCAGGGTTTCTCGGCATTATCTGGGTCCTGCAGTGTGATTTTCTCCTTTTCCTCGTTTATCAAGTTTTTTTCGTAATTCTGGGTCCTACAATGTGATTTTCTCATTTTCCACCTTTTTCAGGTTTTCTCCCCATATTTGGGGTCCTTCACTGTCAGTTTTTAATTTTCTACTTTTTTCAGGGTTTCTCGCAATATTCTGCGTCCGACAGTGTAAATTTTTAATTTTCACGTTTTTCAGGGTTTCTCGACATATTATGAGTCCTGGAGTTTGATTTTCTCATTTTCCACGTTTTTCAATTTTTTTCGTAATTCTGGGTCCTACAGTGTGATTATCTCATTTTCCAGGTTTTTCAGGTTTTCTAGCCATATTTGGGGTCCTTCAGTGTGAGTTTTTAATTCTCTACTTTTTTCGGGGTTTCTCCCCATATTCTGGGTCTGACAGCTTGTATTTTTAATTTTCTACTTTTTTCAGGTTTTCTCATTATATTCTGTGTCCTTCAGTGTGAGTTTTTAATTTTCCTCATTTTTCAGGTTTTCTTGCCATATTCCTGGTCCTTCAGTGTTAATTGTTAATTTTCCACATTTTCATTATTTCTTGCCATATTCTGGGTAATACAGTGTGAATTTTTAATTTTCCACTTTTTTCATGGTTTCTTGCCATATTCTGGGACCGACAGTGTGAATTTTTAATTTTCACCTTTTTCATGGTTTCTCAGCATTTTCTGGTTCCTGCAGGGTGATTTTCTCATTTTCCACGTTTTTCAAGTTTTTTCGTAATTCTCGGTCCTTCAGTGTGATTTTCTCATTTTCCACCTTTTTTAGGTTTTCTCGCCATATTTGGGGTATTCATTGTATGTTTTTACATTTCTAATTTTTCATGGTTTTTCGATATATTTTGGGTCCTACAGTGTGTACTTTTAATTTTTCACGTTTTCAGGGTTTCTCGGCTTATTCTGGGTCCTACAGTGTGATCTTCTCATTTTCGACATCTTTCAAGTTTTTTCGCAATTTTGGGTCCTACAGTATTATTATTCTCATTTTCCACCTTTTTCAATTTTTCCCTCCATATTCGGGGTCCTTCAGTGTGAATTTTTATTTTCTACTTTTTTCAGCTTTTCTGGCCATATTCTGGGTTCTTCAGTGTGAGTTTTTTTTTTTTTTCGTTTTTCAGGTTTTCTCCCCATATTCTGGGTCCTTCTGTGTGAATTTTTAATTTTCCACGTTTTTCAGGTTTTCTCGCCATATTCTGGGTCCTTCAGTGTGAGTTTTTAATTTTCCTTGTTTTTCAGGTTTTCTTGCCATATTCCGGGTCCTTCACTGTGAATTTATAATTTTCCAAGTTTTTCAGGTTTTTTCGTCATATTCAGGGTCCTATAGTGTGATTTTCTCATTTTCTACGTTTTTCAAGTTTTTTTCGTAATTCTGGGTCCTATAGTGTGATTTTCTCATTTTCCACCTTTTTCAGGTTTTCTTGCCATATTTGGGATACTTCACAGTCAGTTTTTAATTTTGTCCTTTTTTCAGGGTTTCTTGCCATATTCTGGGTCCTTCAGTGTGAGTTTTTAATTTTCTACTTTTCAGGGTTTCTCGCCATATTCTGGGTCCTACAGCATTTATTTTTATTTTTCCACATTTTTCAGGGTTTCTCGCCATATTCTGGGTTCTACAGGTTGATTTTTTTATTTAGAACCTTTTTCAAGTTTTTTCGCAATTCTGGGTCCTACAGTGTGATTTTTCTCAATTTACACCTTTTTCAGGTTTTCTTGCCATATTCTGAGTTCTTCAGTGTGAATTTTTAATTTTCCACTAATTTCAGTATTTCTCACCATATTCTGGGTAATACAGTGTGATTTTCTCATTTTCCACTTTTTTCATGGTCCCTTGACATATATTGGGTCTGACAGTGTGAATTTTTAATTTTCATGTGTTTCAGGGTTTCTTGGCACATTCTGGGTCCTGCAGTATGATTTTTTCATTTTCCACGTTATTCAAGTTTTTTAGTCATTTTGGGTCCTACAGTGTGATTTTCTAATTTTCCACCTATTTCTAGTTTTCTCGCCATATTTGGGATCCTTCACTGTGAGTTTTTAATTTTCTACTTTTTTCTGGGTTTCTCACCATATTCTGGGTGCGATATTGTGAATTTTTAATTTTCATGTTTTTCAGGGTTTCTTGGCACATTCTGGGTCCTGCAGTGTGATTTTTTCATTTTCCACGTTATTCAAGTTTGTTAGTCATTCTGGGTCCTACAGTGTGTTTTTCTAATTTTCCACCTATTTCTAGTTTTCTCGCCATATTTGGGATCCTTCACTGTGAGTTTTTAATTTTCTACTTTTTTCTGGGTTTCTCACCATATTCTGGGTGCGATATTGTGAATTTTTAATTTTCACGTTTTTCAGGGTTTCTCAGCATATTTTGGGTCCTGCAGTGTGATTTTCTCATTTTCCACGTTTTTCAAGTTTTTTCGTAATTCTAGGTCCTAAAGTGGGATTTTCTCATTTTCCACGTTTTTCAGGTTTTCTTGCCATATTTCGGGTTCTTCCCTGTGAACTTTTAATTTTTACGTTTTTCAGGGTTTCTCGGCATATTTTGGGTCCTGCAGTGTGATTTTCTCATTTTCCACGTTTTTCAAGTTTTTCGTATTTCCGGGTCCTACAGTGTGATTATTCTCATTTTCATACTTTTTCAGGTTTTCTCGCCATATTAGGGTCTTTCAGTGTGAATTTTTAATTTTCTACATTTTTCAGTTTTTTCTCGCCATATTCTGGGTCCTTCAGTGTGAGGTTTTAATTTTCTTTGTTTTTTGGGTTTTCTTGCCATATTCCGGGTCATTCAGTGTGAATTTTTAATTTTCCACGTTTTTCAGGTTTTTTCTTCATATTCAGGGTGCTATAGTGTGATTTTCTCATTTCCATGTTTTTCAGGTTTTCTTGCCATATTCCAGGTCCTTCAGTGTGAATTTTTAATTTTCCAAGTTTTTCAGTATTTCTCGTCATATTCTGGGTAATACAGTGTAATTTTCTAATTTTCCACTTTTTTCATTATTTCTTGCCATATTCTGGGTCCGACTGTGTAAATTTTTAATTTTCACGTTTTTCAGGGTTTCTCGGCATATTCTGGGTCCTTCAGTGTGATTTTTCTCATTTTCCACGTTTTTCAAGTTTTTTCATATTTCTGGGTTCTAAAGTGTGATTGTTCCCATTTTCAAACTTTTTCAGGATTTCTCTCCATATTCGGAGTCCTTCAGTGTGAATTTTTAATTTTCTACTTTTTTCATGTTTTTTCGTCATATTCTGGGTCCTGCAGTGTGATTTTCTCATTTCCACGTTTTTCAGGTTTTCTTGCCATATTCCAGGCCCTTCAGTTTGAATTTTTAAGTTTTTACGTTTTTCAGTATTTCTTGCCATATTCTGGGTAATACAGTGTGAATTTTTAATTATCCACTTTTTTCATGGTTTCTTGCCATATTCTGTGTCCGACAGTGTGAATTTTAAATTTTCACGTTTTTCAGGGTTACTCGGCATATTCTGGGTCCTGCAGTGTGATTTTTTCATTTTCCACGTTTTTCAAGTTTTTTCTTATTTCTAGGTCCTACAGTGTGATTATATTCATTTTCAACCTTTTTCAGTTTTTTTCGCCATATTCTGGGTTTTTCCGTGTGAGGTTTAAATTTTCTTTTTTTCTTCAGGTTTTCTCGCCATATTCCGGGTCCTTCAGTGTGAATTTTTAATTTTCCACGTTTTTCAGGTTTTTTCATCATTTTCAGCATCCTACAGTGTGATATTCTCATTTTCCACGTTTTTCAAGTTTTGTTCGTATTTCTGGGTCCTACAGTGTGATTTTCTCATTTTCCACCTTTTTCAGGTTTTCTCGCCATATTCTGGGTCCTACCGAGTGTATTTTTAATTTTCCATGTTTGTCAGGTTTTCTTGCCATATTCTGGGTCTAACAGTGTGATTTTCTCATTTATGTCATTTTTCAATTTGTTTTGCAATTCTGGGTCCTACAGTGAGATTATTCTCATTTTCCACCTTTCATAGTTTTTCTCGCCATATTTGGGGTACTTCAAGTGTGAATTTTTAATTTTCTACATTTTTCAGGTTTCTCACCATATTCTGGGTCCTATCGAGTGTATTTTTAATTTTCCATGTTTGTCAGGTTTTCTTGCCATATTCTGGGTCCAACAGTGTGATTTTCTCATTTATGTCATTTTTTAATTTGTTTTGCAATTCTGAGTCCTACAGTGAGATTATTCTCATTTTCCACCTTTTATAGTTTTTCTCGCAATATTTGGGGTACTTCAAGTGTGAATTTTAAATTTTCTACATTTTTCAGGTTTCTCGCCATATTCTGGGTCCTTCAGTGTGAGGTATTAATTTTCATTGTTTTCGGGTTTTCTCGCCATATTCCGGGTCATTCAGTGTGAATTTTTCATTTTCCACGTTTTTCAGGTTTTTTCATCATATTCAGGGTCCTACAGTGTGATTTTAACATTTCCACGTTTTACCAGGTTTCCTTGCCATATTTCAGGTCCTTCAGTGTGAATTTTGAATTTTCCAAGTTTTTCAGTATTTCTCACCATATTCTGGGTAATACAGTGTGATTTTCTAACTTTCCATTTTTTCATGGTCTCTTGCCATATACTGGGTCCGACAGTGTGAATTTTTAATTTTCACGTTTTTCAGGGTTTCTCGGCACACTCTGGGTCCTTCAGTGTGATTTTCTCATTTTCCACCTTTTTCAGGTTTCTCGCAATATTCGGGGTCCTTCAGTGTGAATTTTTAATTTTGTAATTTTTTTCAGGCTTTCTCACCATATTGTGGGGCCTACCAAGTGTATTTTTAATTTTCCACTTTATTCAGGTTTTCTTGCCATATTCTTGGTCCTACAGTGTGATTTTCTCATTTTACACCTTTTTCAGGTTTTTTTGCTATATTTGGGGTCCTTCACTGTGAATTTTTAAATTTCACCTTTTTCAGGGTTTCTTGGCATATTCTGGGTCCTGCAGTTTGATTTTCTTATTTTCCACGTTTTTCATGTTTTTTTCGTATTTCTGTGGCCTACAGTGTGATTATTCTCATTTTCAAACTTTTTCAGGTTTTCTCGCCAAATTCGGGGTCCTTCAGTGTGTATTTTATTTTTCTACATTTTTCAGGTTTTCTCGCCATATTCTGGGTCCTTCAGTGTGAGGTTTTAATTTTCCTTGTTTTTCGGGTTTTCTCGCCATATTTTGGGTCATTCAGTGTGAATTTTTCATTTTCCACGTTTTTCAGGTTTTTTCATCATATTCAGGGTTCTATAGTGTGATTTTCTCATTTCCACGTTTTTAGGTGTTCTTGCCATATTCCAGGTCCTTCAGTGTGAATTTTGAATTTTCCAAGTTTTTCAGTATTTCTCACCATATTCTGGGTAATACAGTGTGATTTTCTAATTTTCCATTTTTTCATGGTTACTTGCCATATACTGGGTCCGACAGTGTGAATTTTTAATTTTCACGTTTTTCAGGGTTTCTCGGCATATTCTGGGTCCTGTAGTGTGATTTTCTCATTTTCTGCGTTTTTTCAAGTTTTTTCATAATTCTGGGTCCTTCAGTGTGATTTTCTCATTTTCCACCTTTTTCAGGTTTTCTCGCCATATTTGGGTTCCTTCACTGTGAGTTTTTAATTTTCTACGTTTTTCAGGCATTCTTGCCATATTCTGGGTCCAATAGTGTGAATTTTTAATTTTCACGTTTTTCAGCGTTTCTTGGCGTATTCTGGGTCCTGCAGTGTGATTTTCTCATTTTCCATGTTTTTCAAGTTTTTTCGTATTTCTGGGTCCTACAGTGTGATTATTCTCATTTTCAAACTATTTCAGGTTTTCTCGCCAAATTCAGGGTCCTTCAGTGTGTATTTTTAATTTTCTATATTTTTCAGGTTTTCTCGCCATATTCTGGATCCTTCAGTGTGAGGTTTTTATTTTCCTTCTTTTTCGTATTTTCTCGCCATATTCTGGGTCATTCAGTGTGAATTTTTCATTTTCCACGTTTTTCAGGTTTTTTCATCATATTCAGGGTCCTACAGTGTGATTTTTTCATTTCCACGTTTTTCAGGTTTTCTTGCCATATTCCAGGTCCTTCAGTGTGAATTTTGAATTTTCTACATTTTTCAGTATTTCTCGCCATATTCTGGGTAATACAGTGTGATTTTCTAATTTTCCATTTTTTCATTGTTACTTGCCATATAGTGGGTTGGACAGTGTCAATTCTTAATTTTCCACGTTTTTCAGGGTTTCTCGGCATATTCTGGGTCCTGCACTGTAATTTTCTCATTTTCCAACTTTTTCAGGTTTTCTCCCCATATTCGGAGTCCTTAAGTGTGAATTTTTAATTTTCCACTTTTTTCATGTTTTTTCGTCATATTCTGGGTCCTGCAGTGTGATTTTCTCATTTCCACGTTTTTCAGGTTTTCTTTCCATATTCCAGGCCCTTCAGTTTGAATTTTTAAGTTTCCACGTTTTTCAGTATTTCTTGCCATAATCTGGGTAATACAGTGTAAATTTTTAATTGTCTTCTTTTTTCATGGTTTCTTGCCATATTCTGTGTCCGACAGTGTGAATTTTTAATTTTCACGTTTTTCAGGTTTTCTCAGCATATTCTGGGTCCTGCCATGTGATTTTATCATTTTCCATGTTGTTCATTTTTTTTCGTAATTCTGGGTCCTACAGTGTGATTTTCTCATTTTCCACATTTTACCAGTTTTCTCGCCATATTTGGGATCCTACAGTGTGAGTTTGTAATTTTCTACTTTTTTCAGCGTTTCTCGCCATATTCTGGGTCCTTCAGCGTGTATTTTTAATTTTCCACGTTTTCAGGGTTTCTCGGCATATTCTGAGTCCTACAGTGTGATTTTCTCATTTTCGAAGTTTAAGTTTTTTCGTAATCTGGGTTCTACAGTGTGATTATTCTCATTTCAACCTTTTTCAGCTTTTCTCACCATATTCCGGGTCCTTCAGTGAGAATTTTTAATTTTCTACTTTTTTCAGGGTTTCTCGCCATATTCTGGGTCCTTCAGTGTGAGTTTTTAATTTTCCTTGTTTTTCAGGTTTTGTAGCCATATTCTGGGTCCTCCAGTGTGAATTTTTTTTTTTTCGAGACAGGGTTTTTCTGTGTAGCCCTGGCTGTCCTGGCACTCACTTTGTAGACCAGGCTGGCCTCGAACTCAGAAATCCGCCTGCCTCTGCCTCCCGAGTACTGGGATTAAAGGCGGTGCGCCACCATGCCTGGCTCAGTGTGATTTTTTTAATTTTCAACGTTTTTCCTTTTTTTTCCATCATATTCTGGATCCAGAGTGTGATTTTCTCATTTCCGCGTTTTTCAGGTTTTCTTGCCATATTCCAGGTCCTTCAATGTGAATTTTTAATTTTCCACGTTTTTCGATGTTTCTCGCCATGTTTTGGGTAATACAGTGTGAATTTTTGATTTTCCACTTTTTTCATGGTTTCTGTCCATATTCTGTACTCTGGGTGCTGCAGTGTGATTTTCACTTTTTCCACGTTTTTCAAGTTTTTTCGTAATTCGGGGTCCTACAGTGTGAATTTCTCATTTTCCACCTTTTTCAGTTTTCTCACCATATTTGGGGTCATTCCGTGTGAGTTTTTAATTTTCTACTTTTTTCAGGGTTTCTCCCCATAATCTGGGTTTGACAGTGTGAATTTTTAATTTCCACCTTTTACAAAGTTTCTCGGCATATTCTGGGCCCTGCAGTGTGATTTTCTCATTTTCCACCTTTTTCAAGTTTTTTGCAATTCTTGTTCCTTACAGTTTGATTTTCTCATTTACCACCTTTTTCAGGTTTTCTCGCCATATACTGGGTACTTCAGTGTGAATTTTTATCTTTCCGCTTTTTTCAAGTTTTTTCTTCATATTCTGGGTCTTAGAGTGTGATTTTCTCATTTTCCACCTTTTCAGGTTATCTCCCCATATTCGGGTTTTTCAGTGTGGGTTTTTAATTATCTACTTATTTCAGTGTTTCTTGCCATATTCTGGGTCCTAAAGTGTGATTTTCTCATTTTCCACCTTTTCCAGGTATTCTTGGCATATTCTGGGTCCTACAGTGTGAATTTTAATTTTCCATGTTTTTCGAGGTTTCTTGCCATAATCTGGGCCTACAGTGTGAATTTTTAATTTTCCATGTTTTTCAGTATTTCTCGCCATATTCTGGGTCCTATAGTGTGAATATTTAATTTTCCATGTTTTTAAGGTTTTCTTGCCATATCTGGGTCCTTCAGTGTGAATTTTTAATTTTCGAATTTTTCAGGGTTTCTCGCCATATTCGGGGTCCTTCAGTGTGCATTTTTAATTTTCCACGTTTTTCAGTATTTCTCGCCATATTCTGGGTAATACATTGTGAATTTTTAATTTTCCACTTTTTTCATGGTTTTTCAACATAATCTGAATCTGACAGTTTGAATTTTTAATTTTCACGTTTTTCAGGGTTACTCCGCAATTTCTGGGTCCTGCAGTGTGAATTTCTCATTTTCCACGTTTTTCAAGTTTGTTCATAATTCTGGGTCCTACAGTCTGATTTTCTCATATTCCACCTTTTTAAGGTTTTCTAGCCATATTCTCGGTCCTTCAGTGTGAGTTTTTAATTTTCGACTCTTTCAGGGTTTCTCACCATATTCTGGGTACTACAGTGTGTATTTTTAATTTTCCACGTTTTTCAGGGTTTCTCTGCATATTCTGAATTTTGCAGTTTGACTTTGTCATTTTCGTCGTTTTTTTCAAGTTTTATAGCAATTGTGGGACCTACAGTGAGATTATTCTCATTTTCCAACTTTTTCAGGTTTTCTTGCCATATTCGGCGTCCTTCACTGTGAGTTTTTAATTTTCTACTTTTTTCAGGGTTTCTCGCCATGTTCTGGGTCCTACAGAGTGTATTTTAATTCTCCACGTTTTTCAGGGTTTCTCGGCATATTATGTGTCCTACAGTGTGATTTTCTCATTTTCCACTTTTTAAAATTTTTATCCTCATTTCTGTGTCCTAAAGTGTCATTTTCTCATTTTCCACCCTTTTCAGTTTTTCTTGCCATATTCTGGGTCCTACAGTATGAGTTTTAAATTTTCCTCCTTTTTCAGGTTTTCTTGCCATATTCCAGGTCCTTCAGTGTGAATTTTTAATTTTCCACGTTTTTAGCATTTCTCACCGTATTCTGGGTAATACAGTGTGAATTTTAATTTTCCACCTTTTCTTGGTTTCTTGCCATATTCTGTGTCTGACAGTGTGAATTTTTAGTTTGCATGATTTTCAGGGTTTCTCGGCATTATCTGGGTCCTGCAGTGTGATTTTCTCCTTTTCCACGTTTTTGAAGTTTTTCGTAATTCTGGGTCCTACAATGTGATTTTCTCATTTTCCACCTTTTTCAGGTTTTCTCCCCATATTTGGGGTCCTTCACTGTCAGTTTTTAATTTTCTAATTTTTCAGGGTTTCTCGCAATATTCTGCGTCCCACAGTGTAAATTTTTAATTTTCACGTTTTTCAGGGTTCTCGACATATTATGAGTCCTGGAGTTTGATTTTCTCATTTTCCACGTTTTTTAAATTTTTTCGTAATTCTGGGTCCTACAGTGTGATTATCTCATTTTCCAGGTTTTCAGGTTTTCTAGCCATATTTGGGGTCCTTCAGTGTGAGTTTTTTATTCTCTTCTTTTTTCGGGGTTTCTCCCCATATTCTGGGTCTGACAGCTTGTATTTTTAATTTTCTACTTTTTTCAGGTTTTCTCATTATATTCTGTGTCCTTCAGTGTGAGTTTTTAATTTTCCTCATTTTTCAGGTTTTCTTGCCATATTCCTGGTCCTTCAGTGTTAATTGTTAATTTTCCACATTTTCATTATTTCTTGCCATATTCTGGGTAATACAGGTGTGAATTTTTAATTTTCCACTTTTTTTCATGGTTTCTTGCCATATTCTGGACCGACAGTGTGAATTTTTAATTTTCACCTTTTTCATGGTTTCTCAGCATTTTCTGGTTCCTGCAGGGTGATTTTCTCATTTTCCACGTTTTTCAAGTTTTTTCGTAATTCTCGGTCCTTCAGTGTGATTTTCTCATTTTCCACCTTTTTAGGTTTTCTCGCCATATTTGGGTATTCATTGTATGTTTTTACATTTCTAATTTTTCATGGTTTTTCGATATATTTTGGGTCCTACAGTGTGTACTTTTAATTTTTCACGTTTTCAGGGTTTCTCGGCTTATTCTGGGTCCTACAGTGTGATCTTCTCATTTTCGACATCTTTCAAGTTTTTTCGCAATTTGGGGTCCTACAGTATTATTATTCTCATTTTCCACCTTTTTCAATTTTTCCCTCCATATTCGGGGTCCTTCAGTGTGAATTTTTATTTTCTACTTTTTTCAGCTTTTCTGGCCATATTCTGGGTTCTTCAGTGTGAGTTTTTTTTTTTTTTTCGTTTTTCAGGTTTTCTCCCCATATTCTGGGTCCTTCTGTGTGAATTTTTAATTTTCCACGTTTTTCAGGTTTTCTCGCCATATTCTGGGTCCTTCAGTGTGAGTTTTTAATTTTCCTTGTTTTTCAGGTTTTCTTGCCATATTCCGGGTCCTTCACTGTGAATTTATAATTTTCCAAGTTTTTCAGGTTTTTTCGTCATATTCAGGGTCCTATAGTGTGATTTTCTCATTTTCTACGTTTTTCAAGTTTTTTCATAATTCTGGGTCCTATAGTGTGATTTTCTCATTTTCCACCTTTTTCAAGTTTTCTTGCCATATTTGGGATACTTCACAGTCAGTTTTTAATTTTGTCCTTTTTTCAGGGTTTCTTGCCATATTCTGGGTCCTTCAGTGTGAGTTTTTAATTTTCTACTTTTCAGGGTTTCTCGCCATATTCTGGGTCCTACAGCATTTATTTTATTTTTCCACATTTTTCAGGGTTTCTCGCCATATTCTGGGTTCTACAGGTTGATTTTTTTATTTAGAACCTTTTTCAAGTTTTTTCGCAATTCTGGGTCCTACAGTGTGATTTTTCTCAATTTACACCTTTTTCAGGTTTTCTTGCCATATTCTGAGTTCTTCAGTGTGAATTTTTAATTTTCCACTAATTTCAGTATTTCTCACCATATTCTGGGTAATACAGTGTGATTTTCTCATTTTCCACTTTTTTCATGGTCCCTTGACATATATTGGGTCTGACAGTGTGAAATTTTTAATTTTCATGTGTTTCAGGGTTTCTTGGCACATTCTGGGTCCTGCAGTGTGATTTTTTCATTTTCCACGTTATTCAAGTTTTTTAGTCATTTTGGGTCCTACAGTGTGATTTTCTAATTTTCCACCTATTTCTAGTTTTCTCGCCATATTTGGGATCCTTCACTGTGAGTTTTTAATTTTCTACTTTTTTCTGGGTTTCTCACCATATTCTGGGTGCGATATTGTGAATTTTTAATTTTCATGTTTTTCAGGGTTTCTTGGCACATTCTGGGTCCTGCAGTGTGATTTTTTCATTTTCCACGTTATTCAAGTTTGTTAGTCATTCTGGGTCCTACAGTGTGTTTTTCTAATTTTCCACCTATTTCTAGTTTTCTCGCCATATTTGGGATCCTTCACTGTGAGTTTTAATTTTCTACTTTTTTCTGGGTTTCTCACCATATTCTGGGTGCGATATTGTGAATTTTTAATTTTCACGTTTTTCAGGGTTTCTCAGCATATTTTGGGTCCTGCAGTGTGATTTTCTCATTTTCCACGTTTTTCAAGTTTTTTCGTAATTCTAGGTCCTAAAGTGGGATTTTCTCATTTTCCACGTTTTTCAGGTTTTCTTGCCATATTTCGGGTTCTTCCCTGTGAACTTTTAATTTTTACGTTTTTCAGGGTTTCTCGGCATATTTTGAATCCTGCAGTGTGATTTTCTCATTTTCCACGTTTTTCAAGTTTTTCGTATTTCCAGGTCCTACAGTGTGATTATTCTCATTTTCATACTTTTTCAGGTTTTCTCGCCATATTAGGGTCTTTCAGTGTGAATTTTTAATTTTCTACATTTTTCAGTTTTTTCTCGCCATATTCTGGGTCCTTCAGTGTGAGGTTTTAATTTCTTTGTTTTTTGGGTTTTCTTGCCATATTCCGGGTCATTCAGTGTGAATTTTTATTTTCCACGTTTTTCAGGTTTTTTCATCATATTCAGGGTCCTACAGTGTGATTTTTCTCATTTCCACGTTTTTGAGGTTTCCTTGCCATATTCCAGGTCCTTCAGTGTGAATTTGAATTTTTCATGTTTTTCAGTATTTCTCGCCTTATCTGGGTAATACAGTGTGATTTTCTAATTTTCCTTTTTTTCATGGTTTCTTGCCATATACTGGGTCCGACAGTGGGAATTTTTAATGTTCACGTTTTTCAGGGTTTCTTGGCATACACTGTGTCCTGCAGTGTGATTTTCTCATTTTCCACTTTTTTCAGGGTTTCTTGCCATATATTTGGTCCCCACAGTGTGAATTTTTAATTTTCACGTTTTTCAGGTGTTCTCAGCATATTCTGGGTCCTGCAGTGTGATTTTCTCATATTCCACGTTTTTCTAGTTTTCGTAATTCTGGGTCCTACAGTGTGATATTCACATTTTCCACCTTTTTCAGGTTTTCTAGCCATATTTGGGGCCCTTCAGTGTGAGTTTTTTAATTTTTTACTTTTTTTGGGTTTCTCCCCATATTCTGGGTCCTACAGCTTGTATTTTTAATTTTCCACTTTTTTCAGGTTTTTCACCATATTCTTGGACCGACCTTGTGAATTTTTAATTTTCCTCATTTTTCAGGTTTTCTTGCCATATTCTGAGTCCTTCATTGTTAATTTTTAATTTTCCACGTTTTTCAAGTTTTTTCGTAATTCTAGGTCCTACAGTGTGATTTTCTCATTTTCCACCTTTTTCAGGTTTTCTCGCCATATTTGGGGTATTCAGTGTATGTTTATACATTTCTAATTTTCAGGGTTTTTCAACATATCTTGGGTCCTACAGCGTGTATTTTAATTTTCCACGTTTTCAGGGTTTCTCGGCTTATTCTGGGTCCTACAGTGTGATTTGCTCATTTTCGACGTCTTTTAAGTTTTTTCGCAATTTTGGGTCCTACAGTATTATTATTCTCATTTTTTCACCTTTTTCAGTTTTTCTCTCCATATTCGGGGTCCTTCAGTGTGAATTTTTATTTTCTATTTTTTTCAGGTTTACTCACCATATTCTGGGTCCTTCAGTGTGAGTTTTTAGTTTTCTTCTTGTTTCAGGTTTTCTCCTGATATTCTGGGTCCTTCAGTGTAAATTTTTTAATTTTCCACGTTTTTCAGGGTTTCTAGGCATATTCTGGGTCCAACAGTGTGATTTTCTCATTTTCGACCTTTTTCAGGTTTTCTCGCCATATTTGTGGTCCTTTAGTGTGAGTTTTTAATTTTCTACTCTTTTCAGGGTTTCTCGCCATATTCTGGGTCCTACAGAGTGTATTTTTAATTTTCCACATTTTTCAGGGTTTCTTGTCATATTCTGGGTCCTACAGTGTGATTTTCTCATTATGACGTTTTTCAAGTTTTTTCGCAATTCTGGGTCCTACAGTGTGATTATTCTCATATTCCACCTTTTTCAGGGTTTTTTGATATATACGGGGTCCTACAGTGTGAATTTTTAATTTTTAACGTTTTTAAGGTTTTTTTTCGTCATATTCTGTGTCCTACAGTATGATTTTCTCATTTTCCACCTTTCTCAGGTTTTCTCGCCATATTCGAGGTCCTTTAGTGTGAGTTTTTAATTTTCTACTTTTTTCAGGATTTTTTGCCATATTCTGGGTCCTACAACGTGTATGTTTTATTTTGCAATTTTTTTCAGGGTTTTCTCTGCATATTCTTGTCCTATAGTGTGTTTTTCTCATTTTCGACCTTTTCCAATTTTTTTTGCAATTCTGGGTCCTACAGTGTGATTTTCTCATTATCCACCATTTTCAGGTTTTCTTGCCATATTGGGGGTCCTTCAGTTTGAGGTTTTAATTTTCTACTTTTTTCGGGTTTGCTGCCATATTCTGGGACCTACAGCGTGTATTTTTAATTTTCCACGTTTTCAGGTTTCCCTGCCATATACTCTGTCCTACAGTGTGATTTTCTCATTTCCACCTTTTCAGGTTTTCTCGCCATATTCATTCATAGTTCCTTCAGTCTGAGTTTTTAATTTTCTACTTCTTTCAGGTTTTCTTGCCCTATTCTGGGTCCATCAGTGTGAGTTTTTAATTTTACTCGTTTTTCAGTTTTTCTCGCCATATTCCGGGTCCTTCAGTGTGAATTATTAATTTTCCACGTTTTGCAGGTTTTTTCGTCATATTCTGGGTCTTACAGTGTGATTTTCTCATTTTCCACCTTTTTCAGGTTTTTCTCGGCATATTCTGGGTCCTACATTGGGAATTTTTTATTTTCCACGTTTTTCAATGTTTCTTGCCATATTCTGGTCCTACAGTGTGAATTTTTAATTTCCAGGTTTTCAGTGTTTCTTGCTATATTCTGGGTCCTACAGTGTTAATAATTAATTTTCCATGTTTTTCAGGTTTTCTGGCCATATTCTGGGTCCTTCAGTGTGAGTTTTTAATTTTCCTGGCTTTTCAGGTTTTCTAGCCATATTTAAGATCCTTCAGTGTGAATTTTTAATTTTCGACGTTTGTCAGGTTTTTTCTTCATATTCTGGGTTCTACAGTGTGATTTTCTCATTTCAACGTTTTTCAGGTTTTCTCGCCATATTCCAGCTCCTTCAATGTGATTTTTTAATTTTCCAATTTTTTCATGGTTTCTTGCCATATTCTGTGTCCGACAAGTGTGATTTTTTAATTTCACGTTTTTTAGAGTTTTTCTCCATATTCTGGGTCCGATAGTGTCAATTTTTAATTTTAAGGTTTTGAGGGTTTCTAGGCATATTCTCGGTCCTGCAGTGTGATTTTCTCATTTTCCACGTTTTTCACGTTTTTTCGTAATTCTGGGTCCTACAGTGTGATTTTCTCATTTCCCACCTTTTTCAGGATTTCTCGCCATATTTGGGGTCCTCTCTGTGAGTTTTTAATTTTCTACGTTATTCAGGGTTTCTCGCCATATTCTGGGTCAAAGAGGGTGAATTTTAAATTTTCCAAGTTTTCAGGGTTTATCGCCATATTCTGCTTCCTACAGTGTGAATTTTAAATTTTCTAAGTTTTTCAATGTTTCTCGTCATATTCAGGGTCCTACAGTGTGAAATTTTAATTTTATATGTTTTTAAGGTTTTTTTTCGTCATATTCTGTGTCCTACTGTGTGATTTTCTCATGTTCCAACTTTTTCAGGTTTTCTCGCCATATTTGGGGTCCTTCACTATGAATTTTTAATTTTCTACTTTTTTCAGGGTTTCTCGCCATATTCTGGTTGTACAGTGTGAATTTTAAATTTTCCAAGTTTTTCAGGGTTTCTCCCCATATCCTGGGTCCTACAGTGTTAATATTTAATTTTCCATGTTTTTCAGGTTTTCTTGCCATATTCTGGATCCTTCAGTGTGAGTTTTTAATTTTCCTCGTTTTTCAGGTTTTCTCGCCATATTCAAGGTCCTTCAGTGTGAATTTTTAATTTTCCACTTTTTTAATGGTTTCTTGCCATTTTCTGAGTCTGAGAGTGTGAATTTTTAATTTTCACGTTTTTCAGGCTTTCTCGGCCTATTCTGTGTCCTGCAGTGTGATTTTCTCATTTTCCACATTTTTCAAGTTTTTTCGTAATTCTGTGTCCGATAGTGTGATTTTCTATTTTCCAACTTTTTCAGGTTTCTCGGCATATTCTGGGTCCTACATTGGGAATTTTTTATTTTCCACGTATTTCAAGGTTTCTTGCCATATTCTTGACCTACAGTGTGAATTTTTAATTTTCCACGTTTTTCAGTGTTTCTGGCTATATTCTGGGTCCTACAGTGATAATAATTAATTTTCCATGTTTTTCAGGTTTTCTCAACATATTTTGCTTCCTTCAGTGTGAGTTTTTAATTTTCCTCGTATTTCAGGTTTTCTCTCCATATTCAAGATCCTTCTGTGTGAATTTTTAATTTTCCACGTTTGTCAGGTTTATTCGTCATATTCTGGGTTCTACAGTGTGATTTTCTCATTTCAACGTTTTTCAGGTATTCTTGCCATATTCCAGGTCCTTCAGTGTGAATTTTAAATTTCCACGTTTTTCAGTATTTCTCGCCATTTTCTGAGTAATACAGTGTGAATTTTTAATTTTCCACTTTTTTAATGGTTTCTTGCCATTTTCTGGGTCTGAGAGTGTGAATTTTTAATTTTCAAGTTTTACAGGCTTTCTAGGCATATTCTGGGTCCTCCAGCGTGATTTTCTGATTTTCCACGTTTTTCAAGTTTTTCGTAATTCTGTGTCCTACAGTGTGATTTTCTCATTTTCCACCTTTTTGAGGTTTTCTCGTCATATTTGGGGTCCTTCACTGTGAGTTTTTAATTTTCTACTTTTTTTTCAGTTTTTCTTGCCATATTCTAGGTACGATAGTGTGAATTTTTAATTTTCACGTTTTTCATGTTTTCTTGCCATATTCTGGGTCCTGCAGTGTGATTTTCTCATTTTCCACGTTTTTCAAGTTTTTCGTAATTCTGGGTCCTATAGTGTGATTTTCTCATTTTCCACCTTTTTCAGGTTTTCTCGGCATATTCTGGGTCCTACATTGGGAATTTTTTATTTTCCACGTTTTTCAATGTTTCTTGCCATATTCTGGTCCTACAGTGTGCATTTTTAATTTTCCACGTTTTTCAGTGTTTCTGGCTATATTCTGGGTCCTACAGTGTTAATAATTAATTTTCCATGTTTTTCAGGTTTTCTGGCCATATTCTGGGTCCTTCAGTGTGAGTTTTAATTTTCCTGGCTTTTCAGGTTTTCTAGCCATATTTAAGATCCTTCAGTGTGAATTTTTAATTTTCGACGTTTGTCAGGTTTTTTCTTCATATTCTGGGTTCTACAGTGTGATTTTCTCATTTCAACGTTTTTCAGGTTTTCTCGCCATATTCCAGCTCCTTCAATGTTATTTTTAAATTTTCCAATTTTTTCATGGTTTCTTGCCATATTCTGTGTCCGACAAGTGTGAATTTTTAATTTTCATGTTTTTTAGGGTTTTTCTCCATATTCTGGGTCCGATAGTGACAATTTTTAATTTTCAGGTTTTTGAGGGTTTCTAGGCATATTCTTGGTCCTGCAGTGTGATTTTCTCATTTTCCACGTTTTTCACGTTTTTTCGTAATTCTGGGTCCTACAGTGTGATTTTCTCATTTTCCACCTTTTTCAGGATTTCTTGCCATATTTGGGGTCCTTCTCAGTGAGTTTTTAATTTTCTACGTTATTCAGGGTTTCTCGCCATATTCTGGGTCGAAGAGTGTGAATTGTAAATTTTCCAAGTTTTCAGGGTTTATCGCCATATTCTGCTTCCTACAGTGTGAATTTTAAATTTTCCAAGTTTTTCAATGTTTCTTGTCATATTCAGGGTCCTACAGTGTGAAATTTTAATTTTATATGTTTTTAAGGTTTTTTTTCGTCATATTCTGTGTCCTACAGTGTGATTTTCTTATGTTCCAACTTTTTCAGGTTTTCTCGCCATATTTGGGGTCCTTCACTGTGAATTTTTAATTTTCTACTTTTTTCAGGGTTTCTCGCCATATTCTGGGTTGTACAGTGTGAATTTTAAATTTTCCAAGTTTTTCAGGGTTTCTCGCCATATTCTGGATCCTTCAGTGTGAATTTTTAATTTTCTTCGTTTTTCAGGTTTTTTAGTCATATTCTGGGTTCTACAGTGTGATTTTCTATTGTCCACGTTTTTCAGGTTTTCTTGCCATATTCAAGGTCCTTCAGTGTGAATTTTTAATTTCGACGTTTTTCAGGTTTTTTAGTCATATTCTGGGTTCTACAGTGTGATTTTCTTATGTCCACGTTTTTTCAGGTTTTCTTGCCATATTTCCAGGTCCTTCAGTGTGAATTTTTAATTTTCTACGTTTTCAGTGTTTCTCGCCATAATGTGGGTAATAGAGTGTGAATTTTTAACTTTCCACTTTTTTCATGGTTTCTCGCCATATTCTGGGTCCGACAGTGTAAATTTTTAATTTTAATGTTTTCAGGGTTTCTCGGCATATTCTGGGTCCTGCAGAGTGATTTTCTCATTTCCATGTTTTTGAAGTTTTTTTCATAATTCTGGTCCTACAGTGTGATTTTCTCATTTCCACCTTTTTCAGGTTTTTTGCGCTGTATCAGGGGTCCTTTCGTGTGAGTTTTTTAATTTCTACTTTTTTCAGGGTTTTCTCGACATATTCTGGGTCATACAGTTGAATTTTAAATTTTCCAAGTTTTTCAGGGTTTCTTGCCATATTCTGCGTCCTACAGTGTGAATTTTAATTTTCCACGTTTTTCAGTGTTTCTTGCCATATTCTGGGTCCTACAGTGTGAATTTTTGATTTAAAATTTTTTACGATTTTTTCGTCATATTCTGGGTCCTACAGTGTGATTTTTTCATTTCCACGTTTTTCAGGGTTTCTTGCCATATTCCAGGTCCTTCAGTGTGAATTTTTAATTTTCCACGTTTTCAGTGTTTTCTTGCCATTATGTGGGTAATACAGTGTGAATTTTTAATTTTCCAATTTTTTCATGGTTCCTTGCCATATTGTGGATCTGACAGTGTGAATTTTTAATTTTCACGTTTTTCTGGTTCTCTCGGCATATTCTGGGTCCTGCAGTGTGATTTTCTCATTTTCCACGTTTTTCAAGTTTTTTCGTAATTCTGGGTCCTACAGATTGTTATTCTCATTTTCCACCTTTTTTCAGGTTTTCTTGCCTTATTTGGGTTCCTTCAATGTGACTTTTTAATTTTCTACTTTTTTCAGGATTTCAAGCCATATTCTGGGTCATACAGTGTGAATTTTTAATTTTAAAAGTTTTAAAGTTTTTTTTTATCATATTCTGGGTCCTACAGTGTGATTTTCTCATTTCCACGTTTTTCAGGTTTTCTTGCCATATTCCAGGTCCTTCACTGTGAATTTTTAATTTTCCACGTTTTTCAGTGTTTCTCGCCATATGTGGGTAATACAGTGTGAATTTTTAATTTTCCACTTTTTTCATGGTTTCTTGCCATATTGTGGATCCGACAGTGTGAATTTTTAATTTTCACGTTTTTCTGGGTTTCTCGGCATATTCTGGGTCCTGCAGTGTGATTGTCTCATTTTCCACGTTTTTCAAGTTTTTTCGTAATTCTGGATCCTACAGTGTGATTTTCTCATTTTCCACCTTTTTTAGGTTTTCTCGCCTTATTTGGGTTCCTTCACTGTGAGTTTTTAATTTTCTACTTTTTCAGGGTTTTCCCGCCATATTCTGGGTCTTACAGTGTGAATTTTAAATTTTCCACGTTTTCCAGAGTTCCTCGCCATATTCTGGGTCCTACAGTGTGAATTTTTAATTTTAAACTTTTTTAAGTTTTTATTTTTTGTCATATTCTGGGTCCTACAATATGATTTTCTCATTTTCAAACTTTTCAGGTTTTCTCGGCATGTTCTGACTCCTACAGTGTGATTTTTTAATTTTAAACGTTTTTAAGTTTTTTTTTTTGTTATATTCTGGGTCCTACAGTGTGATTTTTCTCATTTTCCAACTTTTCAGGTTTTCTCGGCATATTCTGACTCCTACAGTGTGAATTTTTAATTTTCCACCTTTTTCAAGGTTTCTTGCTATATTCAGGTCCTACACTGTGAATTTTTAATTTTCACGTTTTTCTGGTTCTCTCGGCATATTCTGGGTCCTGCAGTGTGATTTTCTCATTTTCCACGTTTTTCAAGTTTTTTCGTAATTCTGGGTCCTACAGATTGTTATTCTCATTTTCCACCTTTTTCAGGTTTTCTTGCCTTATTTGGGTTCCTTCAATGTGACTTTTTAATTTTCTACTTTTTTCAGGATTTCAAGCCATATTCTGGGTCATACAGTGTGAATTTTTAATTTTAAAAGTTTTAAAGTTTTTTTTTATCATATTCTGGGTCCTACAGTGTGATTTTCTCATTTCCACGTTTTTCAGGTTTTCTTGCCATATTCCAGGTCCTTCACTGTGAATTTTTAATTTTCCACGTTTTTCAGTGTTTCTCGCCATATGTGGGTAATACAGTGTGAATTTTTAATTTTCCACTTTTTTCATGGTTTCTTGCCATATTGTGGATCCGACAGTGTGAATTTTTAATTTTCACGTTTTTCTGGGTTTCTCGGCATATTCTGGGTCCTGCAGTGTGATTGTCTCATTTTCCACGTTTTTCAAGTTTTTTCGTAATTCTGGATCCTACAGTGTGATTTTCTCATTTTCCACCTTTTTTAGGTTTTCTCGCCTTATTTGGGTTCCTTCACTGTGAGTTTTTAATTTTCTACTTTTTCAGGGTTTTCCCGCCATATTCTGGGTCTTACAGTGTGAATTTTAAATTTTCCACGTTTTCCAGAGTTCCTCGCCATATTCTGGGTCCTACAGTGTGAATTTTTAATTTTAAACTTTTTTAAGTTTTTATTTTTTGTCATATTCTGGGTCCTACAATATGATTTTCTCATTTTCAAACTTTTCAGGTTTTCTCGGCATGTTCTGACTCCTACAGTGTGATTTTTTAATTTTAAACGTTTTTAAGTTTTTTTTTTTGTTATATTCTGGGTCCTACAGTGTGATTTTTCTCATTTTCCAACTTTTCAGGTTTTCTCGGCATATTCTGACTCCTACAGTGTGAATTTTTAATTTTCCACCTTTTTCAAGGTTTCTTGCTATATTCAGGTCCTACACTGTGAATTTTTAATTTTCACCTTTTTCAGGTTTTTTCTCCATATTTGGGTTCCTTCACTGTGAGTTTTTAATTTTCTACTTTTTTTTCATGGTTTCTTGCCATATTATGGGTCCGACAGTGTGAATTTTTAATTTTCACGTTTTTCAGGTTTTCTCACTATATTCTGGGTCCAATAGTGTGAATTATTAATTTTCACGTTCTTTCTGGGTTTCTCGGCATATTCTGGGTCCGGTAGTGTGATTTTCTCATTTTTCCACAGTTTTCAAGTTTTTTCGTAATTCTGGGTCCTACCACAGTGTGATTTTCTCATTTTCCACCTTTTTCAGGTTTTCTCGCCATATTCTGTGTTCTACAGTGTGGTTATCTCATTTTCACCTTTTTCAGGTTTTCTTGCCATATTCCATGTCCTTCAGTGTGAATTTTTAATTTTCCACGTTTTTCAAGGTTTCTTGCCATATTCTGGTCCTACAGTGTGAATTTTGAATTTTCCCCATTTTTTAATGTTTCTCACCATATCCTGGGTCCTACAGTGTTAATATTTAATTTTCCATGTTTTTCAGGTTTTCTAGCCATAGTCTGGGTACTTCAGTGTGAGTTTTTAATTTTCCTGGTTTTTCAGGTTCTCTAGCCATATTCAAGGTTCTTCAGTGTGAATTTTTATTTTTCTACGTTTTTCAGGTTTTTTCATCATATTCTTGGTGCTACAGTGTGATTTTCTCATTTCCACGATTTTCAGGTTTTCTTGCCATATTCCAGGTCCTTCAGTGTGAATTTTTAATTTTCCACGTTTTTCATGGTTTCTCGCCATATTCTGGGTCCGACAGTGTAAATTTTTAATTTTAATGTTTTTCAGGGTTTCTCGGCATATTCTGGGTCCTGCAGAGTGATTTTCTCATTTCCATGTTTTTGAAGTTTTTTTCCTAAGTCTGGGTCCTACAGTGTGATTTTCTCATTTTCCACCTTTTTCAGGTTTTCGCGCTGTATCTGGTGTCCTTTCATGTGAGTTTTTTAATTTCTACTTTTTTCAGGGTTTCTCGACATATTCTGGGTCATACAGTTTGAATTTTAAATTTTCCAAGTTTTTCAGGGTTTCTTGCCATATTCTGCGTCCTACAGTGTGAATTTTAAATTTTCCACGTTTTTCAGTGTTTCTCGCCATATTCTGGGTCCTACAGTGTGAATTTTTAATTTTAAAAATTTTTACGATTTTTTCGTCATATTCTGGGTCCTACAGTGTGATTTTCTCATTTCCATGTTTTTCAGGGTTTCTTGCCATATTCCAGGTCCTTCAGTGTGAGTTTTTAATTTTCCACTTTTTTCAGTGTTTCTTGCCATTATGTGGGTAATACAGTGTGAATTTTTAATTTTCCAATTTTTTCATGGTTTCTTGCCATATTGTGGATCCGACAGTGTGAATTTTTAATTTTCACGTTTTTCTGGTTCTCTCGGCATATTCTGGGTCCTGCAGTGTGATTTTCTCATTTTCCACGTTTTTCAAGTTTTTCGTAATTCTGGGTCCTACAGATTGTTATTCTCATTTTCCACCTTTTTCAGGTTTTCTTGCCTTATTTGGGTTCCTTCACTGTGAGTTTTTAATTTTCTACTTTTTTCAGGATTTCAAGCCATATTCTGGGTCATACAGTGTGAATTTTTAATTTTAAAAGTTTTAAAGTTTTTTTTATCATATTCTGGGTCCTACAGTGTGATTTTCTCATTTTCACGTTTTTCAGGTTTTCTTGCCATATTCCAGGTCCTTCAATGTGAATTTTTAATTTTCCACGTTTTTCAGTGTTTCTCGCCATATGTGGGTAATACAGTGTGAATTTTTAATTTTCCACTTTTTTCATGGTTTCTTGCCATATTGTGGATCCGACAGTGTGAATTTTTAATTTTCACGTTTTTCTGGGTTTCTCGGCATATTCTGGGTCCTGCAGTGTGATTGTCTCATTTTCCACGTTTTTCAAGTTTTTTCGTAATTCTGGGTCCTATAGTGTGATTTTCTCATTTTCCACCCTTTTCAGGTTTTCGCACTGTATTAGGGTTCCTTTGTGTGAGTTTTTTATTTTCTACTTTTTTCAGGGTTTCTCGGTATATTCTGGGTCCTGCAGTGTGATTTTCTCATTTCCATGTTTTTGAAGTTTTTTCCTAATTCTGGGTCCTACAGTGTGATTTTCTCATTTTCCCACATTTTTCAGGTTTTCGCGCAGTATCCCGGGTCCTTTTGTTTGAGTTTTTTAATTTCTACTTTTTTCAGGGTTTCTCGCCATATTCTGGGTCCTACATAGTGTATTTTTAATTTTGACGTTTTTCATGGTTTCTCTGCATATTCTGAGTCCTACAGAGTGACTTTCTCATTTTTGACCCTTTTCAAGTTTTTTAGTAATTCTGGGTCCTATAGTGTGAGTTTCTCATTTTCCACCTTTTTCAGGTTTTCTCGCCATATTTGGGTCCTTCAGTGTGAATTTTTAATTTTCCACTTTTTTCAGGTTTTTTCGTCATATTCTGTGTTCTACAGTGTGATTTTCTCATTTCCAAGATTTTCAGGTTTTTCTTGCCATATTCCAAGTCCTTCAGTGTGAGTTTTTAATTTTTTAATTTTTTTCAGGGTTTCTCACCATATTCTGGTTCCTACAGCGTGTATTTTTAATTTTCTACTTTTTCAGGGTTTCTCCTCATATTCTGGGTCCTACAGTGTGATTTTCTCATTTTCGACGTTTTTCAAGTTTTTTTGCAATTCTGGGTCCTACAGTGTGATTTTCTCTTTTTCTACCTATTTCAGGTTTTTCTCGCCATATACATGGTCCTACAGTGTGAATTTTTAATTTTAACGTTTATAAGGTTTTTTTTTTGTCATATTCTGGGTCCTACAGTATGATTTTCTTATTTTCCACCTTTTTCAGGTTTTCTCGCCATATTTCAGGTCCTTTGTGAGTTTTTTATTTTCGAGATTTTTCAGTGATTTTATCGCCATATTCTAGGTATTACAGTATGATATTCTCATTTTTCAATTCTTTCATGGTTTGTCACCATATTTCAGGTCCTACAGTGTGATTTTCTCATTTTTTGACTTTTTCAGGGTTTATCACCATATTCCAGGTCCTACAGTGTGATTTTCTCATTTTCCACATTTTTCAGGATTTCTTGAAATATTCCAGGCTTTAAGTGTGATTTTTTTTAATTATCCACGTTTTTCAGTGTTTCTCGCCATATTCCAAGTCCTACTGTGTGCTTTTCTCATTTTCCATATATTTTAAAATTTCTCGCCATATTCTAGGTCCGTCATTGTGAGTTTTAATTTTCGACATTTATCAGCGTTTATCGCTATATTCTAGGTATTACAGTAAGATATTCTCATTTTTCGACTTTTTCAGGGTTTCTCACCATACTCCAGGTCCTACAGTGTGATTTTCTCATTTTTCGACAAAAGTAGAAAATTAAAAATACACGCTGGAGTACCCAGAATATGGCGAGAAACCCTGAAAAAAGTAGAAAATTAAAAACTCACACTGAAGGACCCCAAATATAGCGAGAAAACCTGGAAAAGGTGGAAAATGAGAAAATCACACTGGAGGACCCAGAATTATGAAAAAAAATGAAAAAAGTGGAAAATGAGAAAAATCACACTGCAGGACCCAGAATATGCCAAGAAACCCTGAAAAACTTGAAAATTAAAAATTCACACTGTTGGACACAGAATATGGCGAGAAAACATGAAAAGAGTGGAAAATTAAAAAATCACACTGTATTACGCAGAATATGGCGAGAAATACTGAAAAACGTGGAAAATTAAAAATTCACACTATAGGACCTGGAATATGGCAAGAAAACCTGAAAAACGTGGAAATGAGAAAATCATACTGTAGGACCCAGAATATGTCTAAAAATCCTGGAAACGTGGAAAATTAAAAATTCACACCGAAGGACCTGGAATATGGCGAGAAAACCTGAAAAATGTAGAAAAATAAAAATACACGCTGTAGGACCCAGAATATGGCGAGAAACCCTGAAAAAAGTAGAAAATTAAAAACTCAAACTGAAGGACCCCAAATATAGCGAGAAAACCTGAAAAAGGTGGAAAATGAGAAAATCATACTGTAGGACACAGTAATGCGAAAAAATTAAAAAGGGGAAAATGAGAAAATCACATTGTAGGACCCCGAATATGCCGAGAAACCCTGAAAAACGTGGAAAATTAAAAATACACTCTGTACGACCCAGAATATGGCGAGAAACCCTGAAAAATGTAGAAAATTAAAAACTCACACTGAAGGACCCCAAATATAGCGAGAAAACCTGAAAAGGTGGAAAATAAGAAAATCATACTGTAGACACAGTAATGCGAAAAAAAATTGAAAAAAGTGGAAAATGAGAAAATCACACTGTAGGACCCAGAATATGGCAAGAAACACTGAAAAGAGTAGAAAATTAAAACCTCACACTGAAGGACCTGGAATATGGAGATAAACACTGAAAAATGCCGAAAATTAAGGTCTCATACTGAAGGACTTGGAATATGGTGAGAGACCAAAAAAAAAAAACGTGGATAATTAAAAAATCACACTAAAGACCTGGAATATGGCAAGAAATCCTGAAAAATGTGGAAAATGAGAAAATCACAGTGTAGGACCTGGAATATGGTGAGAAACCCTGGAAAAGTCGAAAAATGAGTAAATCAAACTGTAGGTCCCAGAATATTGTGAGAAACCATGAAAAACGTGGATAATTAATTATTCAAACAGGGGGCTGGAATATGGCAAGAAATCCTGAAAAATGTGGAAATTGAGAAAATGGCACTGAAGGACCTGGAATATGGCGAGAAACCCTGAAAAACGTGGAAAATTAAAAAATCACATTGAAGGCCTTGAATATGTCAAGAAATCCTGAAAAATGTGGAAAATGAGAAAATCAGATAGTAGGACCTGGAATATGGTAGAAACCCCTATAAAGTCTAAAAATGAGAAAATCACACAGTAGGACCTGAAATATGGTGAGAAAACCTGTATAGTCGAATAATGAGAAAATCACACTGTAGGACGACCTGGAATATGGCGAGAAACCCTGAAAAACTCGAAAAATTAGAAAATCACACTGTAGGACCTGGAATCTGGTGAGAAACCCTGAAAATGTCGAAAAATGAGAAAATCATACTGTAGTACCTAGAATATGGCGATTAACCATGAAAAATGTCGAAAATTAAAAACTCACACTGAAGGACCTGGAATATGGCAAAAAATCCTGAAAAACAGGGAAAATGAGAAAAGAACACTGTAGGACTTGGAATAGGGTAAGAAACCCTGTATAGTCGAATAATGAGAAAATCACACAGTAGTACCTGGCGAGAAACCCTGAAAAACATGGATAATTAAAAACTCACACTGAAGAACAGGAATATGGTGAGAAATCCTGAAAAATGTGGAAAATGAGAAAATCACATCTTAGGACCTGGAATATGGTGATAAACCTTGAAAAAGTCGAAAAATGAGAAAATCACACTGTAGGACCTGAAATATGGTAACAAACCATGAAAATATCGAAAATTGAGAAAATCATACTGTAATAGCTAGAATATGGCGATAAAAACACTGAAAAATCTTGATTATGGCGAGAAACCATGAAAAATTGGAAAATTAAAAATTCACACTGTGTTACCCTTAATATGACAAAAAAAACCTGAAAAACGTGGAAAATTAAAAATTCACACTGAAGGACCCCGAATATGGCGAGAAAACCTGAAAAACGAGGAAAATTAAAAACTCACACTGAAGGACCCAGAATATTGCGAGAAAACCTGAAAAAAGTAGAAAATAAAAAAATCACAGAGAAGGACCCCAAATATGGGGAGAAAACCTGAAAAAGTGGAAAATGAGAAAATCACACTGTAGGACCCAGAATTACATAAAAAATCGAAAAACGTGGAAAATGAGAAAAATCACACTGCAGGATCCAGAATATGCTGAGAAACCCTGAAAAACGTGAAAATTAAAAATTCACACTGTCGGACACAGAAAAAGGGGAGAATCCATGAAAAAAGTGGACAATTAAAAATTCACACTGTATTACGCAGAATATGGCGAGAAATACTGAAAAACGTGGAAAATTAAAAATTCACACTGAAGGACCTGGAATATGGCAAGAAAACCTGAAAAACGTGGAAATGAGAAAATCATACTCTAGGACCCAGAATATGACTAAAAATCCTGGAAACGTGGAAAATTAAAAATTCACACCGAAGGACCGGGAATATGGCGAGAAAACCTGAAAAACAAGTAAAATTAAAAACTCACACTGAAGGACCCAGAATATGGCCAGAAAACCTGAAAAAAGTAGAAAATTAAAAATACATGCTGTAGTACCCAGAATATGGCTAGAAACCCTGAAAAAAGTAGAAAATTAAAAACTCACATTGAAGGACCCCAAATAGAGCAAGAAATCCTGAAAAAGGTGGAAAATGAGAAAATCATAATGTAGGACACAGAAATGCGAAAAAAATTGAAAAAAGTGGAAAATGAGAAAAATCACACTGTAGGACCCAGAATATGCCCAGAAAACCTGAAAAACGTGGAAAATTAAAAATACACTCTGTAGGATGCAGAATATGGCAAGAAACCATGAAAAAATTAGAAAATTAAAAACTCACACTGAAGGACCCCGATTATGGCGAGAATACGTGAAAAAGGTGGAAAATGAGAAAAATCACACTGAAGGACCCAGATTAATGAAAAAACTTGAAAAACTTGGAAAATGAGAAAATCACACTGCAGGACCCAGAATATTCCGAGAAACCCTGAAAATCGTGAAATTTAAAAATTCACACTATGGGACCCAGAATATGGCCCTGACTTGCCTAGCCTAGCTTAGCCCTGCCTAGCCCAGCCTAGCCCAGCCTAGCCCTGCCTATCCCAGCCCTCCCTAGCCCTGTCTTGCCAAGCCCTGCCTAGCCCTGCCTTGCCAAGCCCTGCCTAGTCCTGCCTTGCCAAGCCCTGCCTAGCCTAGCCCTTCCCTGTATATCCCTGCCTAGCCCAGCCCTTCCCTGCCTAGCCTAGCCCTGCCCTGCCTGACCCTGTTTTTAACCAGGCTGGCGTCGAACTCAGAAACTGACTGCCTCTGCCTCCGGAGTGCTCTCATTAAGAGCTCGAGCCACCACTGAATGTTGGGTTTTCTAAGTCTTACATTGGTATGGTGTCTGTTTCTCAGCTGTGAAACCCTAATTAAGACATGTAGTCAGTCCTAGGTCAGCCATAGCTACAGAGTGAGGCATTATCTAAAACAAAACAAAACAAAACAAAAAATAGAAATAATAAAATAAATAAATTAAGCAACCACATGATATCTTTTCTTTCTTTAGATGATACTCAGAGCTTGAAGCAGTTCACCCATGAGACCTCAGCTCTGGACATTGAGACTGTTTTCCTAACAAGTATTATGGCTGAACCTGAGGGGTTTTACTGCTGAGTTGTGTCCCCCAATTAAAAAAAAAAAGTTGTTTTCAAAGGCTGCAGAATCTTAGCACTGTTGCTTGTTACAGTTGAGTCACAGCCCTGAACTTTCAGTGGTAGTTAAAAGCACTGAGATGGGCTTCCTATAGACATAAAAGGCCAATTCTTTGTTATTAAAAAGTTAATCTGGATTCCCCCACCCCCTGGCATCCTAACAATTCCTAGAAAGGTAGACAGGGACATGGGCAGAAGGGTGCAAGGCTACTGGTGTTTGTAAGTGGTAACAGAAGGCTTTCTCTAGTTGGTACCCTACCCCAAGTTACACTGTCACTTCTTTTTCCTTGTTGTTGTTTTGTCGGTTTGTATTCTCTACATAGCCCCTTTCCCTTCCTAACCTTGGTGGTCCTGAACCTTACTGTCCTTGAACTCAGTGATTTGCCTGTCTTGCTGGGATGAAACTGTGAGCTACCATCCAGAAGGAAGCACCCTGCTGAGGTTAGATTGGGGTCTCTTCCAGTTTCCTCTATGAATATGCATATGGCATGCCTGGTCTTTTTTTTACTTTTCCTTTTCTTTTTAAAGATTTATTTATTTATTATATTTAAGTATGCTGTAGCTATCTTCAGACACTCCAGAAGAGGGTGTCCGATTCTGAAGAATCTAAATCATTCTTATTGTCTGCATATGATGTATATAAACACAGCCTCACATATACTCAAAAAAATAAGGAAAGATGGGGCTACAGAGAGGGCTCAACAATTAAGAGAATTGTCTCCTCTTCCAGAGAACCTGGGCTCAATTACCATTATATATATGGTGGCCCATCTCCAGTTCCAGGGGATCTAATACTCTGTTCTGGAGTCTGTGGGCACAGCATACACATGCAAAACACCCTTACACTAAAAATAAAATAGATCATTGAGAGAGAGGAGAGAGGGGGTGAGAGAGAGGGGAGGTAATCATACCTCCTGACAAGTTTGAAGACCTGAGCTTCATCACTTACACAAATAAATAAATGCAAAATATTTTTTATAAATAAACTCTGCCATTTACCTTTAAAAATTCCTAGAAAACAAGTTCTATGAGCAACAGTTATATTTACTATATCTAAAGGACAGTCATGAGCATATTCTCTAAATAGAAAAAGGTCTGTTAGTCTTAGAAATGGAAAAGACAAACCAAGGAAGGTTTGCAATTACATAATGAGGCAGCTCAGCCCAGCTCTTAGGTTGGAAATAAGACTCGAGAATAGGATACACCTGAAGACAGACAGCCATTGTTTTTTGTTTTGGAGGCTGAAAGGATACACCTGAAGACAGCCATTGTTGTGTGTGCTTGATGGTAATCTGGTAATTTTTTTTTCTTAATTTTTAAAAACTTTTTATCCTTTTTCTTTCTTTCTTTCTTTCTTTCTTTCTTTCTTTCTTTTTTCTTTCTTTCTTTCAATTATAATTTTTTTCTCAGAACGGGTTTCTCTGTGCAGCCCTGGCTGACTTGGAACTCCCTCTGTAAGCCAGGGTGACCTTGAATGAAGAAATCTGCCTGAGGCTAAAGGTGAGTTCCACAATTGCCTCAGCTCTACTCTAATTCTGTGTATGTTTGTATATATGTATGAATAGAAGTAATATTAATCCATTAATATCTCTTTTTCCTAAAATTCATGTCATTCCTCCTTATCTTTCTCTCTCACTCCCTGTGAGTGTGCATGTTTGTGTTAGTCTAGGGTACACAGATTAAAGAAACCATATTTCCCACGGATTCTTAGAAATAAACAAGGAAGCCGGGTGTGGTGGAGCACCCCTTTAATCCCAGCACTTGGCAGGCAGAGGCCGGCAGATTTCTGCATTCCAGGCCATCCTGGTCTACAGAGTGAGTTCCAAGACACCCAGGGCTACACAAAGAAACACTGTCTTGAACGCCCCTCCCTCCTAAAAATAATAAAGAAGTAATAGACAAAAAGCAAGAGAAAAACATGTGGCCATGGCTGCTGGTGGCTTTTCAGTGATTCCTGACTCTTCTGCACTGGATTCAGTTAAGTTCTATTCCACTAGTAGCTGGGAAAGAAGGGGAAGAAACAGAAGCAACCTGGAACAATAGGTGTCTTGACAGTCAGCCATCTTGAGAAGGGTGGTCAGTCAGCAGACAAGATGGCCGCCATCCACATGTCGCCTTTCAGCATGGTGAGGTCAATGTGTCAATGTTCAACCGAGTGACAGAACAAGGAATTAGACATGCAGACAACAGACATGCAGGCACACCACCTCCCTTCCCTTCTGTTGTTTGGTAAAAGACACACAATTTTTATTATTTACAGTAATCCTTAAAAAGCTCTCTGACAGCCTCACAGATATCTACTTTCTATGTGATTAGAATTTTTTTTTTAAATTAATTCTCAGGAGTTGCATGGTGACTTGTTCTAGGTTATGGTGCCCTCTTCTGAAATGTAGACATATAGGCAGCAGATACAGCACACACACACACACACACACACTTACATTGAAAACTAATAGTAATAATAACAACAAACAAACAAGCAAGCAAGCAAACAAACAAGCAAACAAATATATAAATAAGAGGGAAAAAGAGATTCTGGCTTCTGCCAGGCTGTGTGGGTGGCAAAGGCAGGCAGGCAGAGAGGACCTCTGTGAGTTTGAGGCTACCCAAGCCTACACTGATAGTTCCAGAACAGACTGCCTGGGCTACACCAAGAGAAACCCTACCTCGAGGCAAAAGAAAACAAAAGCAGAGAAGGTTCTGGCTTTTATTTTACTGATCTGTCTGTCTGTCTTTCTTTCACCAGGCTGGCCTCGAACTCAGAAACTGACTGCCTCTGCCTCCCGAGTGCTCTCATTAAGAGCTTGAGCCACCCTGAATGTCGGGTTTTCTAAGTCTTACCTTGCTCTTGGTGTCTGTTCTCAGCTGTGAAACCCTAATTAACACATGTAGTCAGTCCTGGGTCAGCCAGAGCTTCAGACTGAAGCCTTATCTAAAACCAAATAAAATAAAACAAAACAACAAATAGAAATAATAAAATACATAAATTAAGCAACCACATCATATCTTTTCTCTCTCTAGATGGTACTCAAAAATTGCAGCAGTTTGCCTGTGAGACCTCAGCTCTGGACACTGAGGCTGTTTCCCTACGAAGTAATAGGGCTGAACTTGAGGAGCTCTACAGCTCAGTTGTGTCCCCTGCTTTTTTAAAAAAAGAGTTGTTTTCAAAGGCTGCAGGTTATTACCACTGTTACTTTTTACAGATGAATTATATCCCTGAACTTTCAATGGTACTTAAAGGCACAGACAGGTGCTTCCTATAGACATAAGAGCCCAAGTCTTGTGGTCATGACCAGTGGTAATAACCTGGGCGGAAGGGTACAAGGCTTCTTGTGTTTGTAAGTGGTAACAGAAGGCTTTCTCTTGTTGGTACCCTATCACAAGCTACACTGCCTATTCTTTTTCCTGGTTAGTGTTTCCTTGCTTTGTTTTCACTACATAGCTCCTTCTTCTTCATAGCATTGGCTGTCCTGAACCAGGCAGTCCTTGAAATCAGTGATTTGCCTGTCTTGCGGGTTTACACTCTGAGCTACTATCCAGAGGGAAGCAACCTGCTGAGGTTAGACTGCTCTCTCTCCAGGTTTCCCCTATGAACATGCAAATGGCAGTCCTGCCTGGTCTTTCTTTTTTTATCCTTTTTACAAAATGTTTGTTTGTTTGTTTGTTTATTTATTTATTTATTTATTTATTTATTTATTAGATATAAGTACACTGTAGCAGTCTTCAGACACTCCAGAAGAGGGTGTCAGATTCTGGAGAATCTAAATCCCTCTTATGGTCTGCATATGGTGTACATAAACACAGCCTCACATATACTTCTAAAAATTTAAAGATGGGTGGGGCCACTGAAAGGGCTCAACAATTAACAGCATTGTCTCCTCTTCCAGAGAACCTGGGCTCAACTACCAGCAACTATATGGTGGCCCATCTCCAGTTACAGGGGATCTGATACTCTGTTCTGGCTTCTGTGGGCACTGTATACACATGTAAAACCCCCTTACACTAAAAATAAAATACATCATTGAGAGAGAGGAAAGAGGGCTTTTGAGAGAGAGAGAGGGGATTTCATCGTACCTCTTGACAGGTTTGAAAAATCAGAGCTTCATCACTCACAGAAATAAATAACTGCAAAATATTTTTTAAACAAACTCTGCCATTTACCCTTAAAAATATCAAGAAAACAAGTAAGTTCTATGAGCAACAGTTATATTGACTGTATCTAAAGGATAGTCATGAGCATATTCTCTAAACAGAAAAAGGTCTGGTAATCTTAGAAATGGAAACGAGAAACCAAGTATTTCTTCAAATAAAAGCATACAGTAAGTGAACATTTAAAACTACAAGAGGCTACAGTGTGGCATGGCGGTGGAGATTGTTCCAACCTTGGGAAAGTCATACGTGAACCCCTTTAAGTTGGGGTTGCAGGAAGGTGATGATTGGTTCCTTCCTATGCTGGTTCTTTTGTGCCTCTTCCTTCCACGATTAGGAAGATTTGCAATTACATAATGAGGCAGCTCAGCCAAGCCCTTAATTTGGAAATAGGACTAGAGGATAGGATACACCTGAAGACAGACAGCCATTGCTCTGTGTTCTTGATGCTTCAATGGAAGCATCTGGTATTCTGTGTGCAGTGTGATAGGTCCCATTCCAGAGGCATAGGTAAGAACCAGATTCCTGGCACTCTGACAGAAAAGGACCTAGGAGAAGCCCCGAGGGTGGGTGTGGATAGGACATTGCCTGAGCCTCCTTTGGCTCAGATCCGTACCCCTGGATTGGTTGGACCCTCACTAGGATCCCCAAATTAACCCTACTGACATCTAGGATAGTCATTTGAGCTCTAATTGGATTCCCTTGACGGACCTGTTCGCCCCTATGGCCACCCTAAGTCAGCTCCCAGATCCTGTGCCACCTAGGCTCAGACTTGACACACTATCTCTGTTAACAACAAAATCAGGGTGCCAGACTCACAGGAGACATTTCTTACATTTAGATTACATTCAGTTTGGGGGAAACAGAGGACAACACAGACGTCTGTTGAGGCCAATATACAGTTGTGTAAGCAAATACTGATCAGATGTGCAAAGACCTGCTACAGCGATGGAAACAGGTTTAACCATGCTGCTCCAGTGCCAGCCATGGCTTTGCCTGTCTGCATTGTATTTCTATGATATGCCAACGGAGCAGGTGCTCACCAAGGATTTGCTCTGGGGATGCTTACCCAGTGGTGGTCACAATTAGTAAACTTCTAAGCTAAAGAACAGTTCCCCATCTACCACAGTCATTAGAGCACGAGATTATTAATCTCAGGGTCGTTGGTTTGAGCCCAAAGTTGGACGAGATGTTACTTTAGTTGGGTCTCGACTGGAGACAATGCTGGCACTTCCCAGGAGTGCCCCATGGTTGGGGTTCTGCTTTGTGTATCTCTGACATTAGAACTGGAGGTAGGGAGCATTTGGTGGGTCTTTTGCTCTGCTTGAAGCAGCACTGGGTGTACTAAATTGCAGTGGGTGCAAGTGTTACAGACTCTACACTAGTTTTGACATTCTCGAGCAATTGGGGCACTGGGTAGTCTTGGATTACCCTTTTCAGGTAGATCTGAAACTCAATTCTTTTGGTGTTTACTGAATTCAACCAGAGGATTCCAAGATATCCCTCTTAGAAAGACTAGCTGGAGCTTCTCTTTAAGGCTTGTTGGTCCTACCCCTAGAGGATTCTCGCTTAGGGTCTGAGAGGATCTTCCTAGGTTCATATCTTGGACCAGTCTTCTTCTTTTGCCAATCAAACCCTGAGGATTAAAAGTCAACCTGGCAGATAAAAACTGCTTTGAAATTTGCCAGTAGCCCTTAAGTGCAAATCTGGTTCCAGATCACTAGCCTTTAATCATCACTAGTTTGCTTGGGTCCAACCTACAGGACCCAAAAAGTAGTCAAGAGCCTGTCACCTCTTCAGATTTGCCGGACTAGCATTTTTCAGGTCCCCTGGTGCGCAGATCAAAGAAAGGAGAGGTGCTGCCAAACCTGGCTAGGGTCTCAGCTTTGCGAATCTGCCTTGGAACTTCCCTTTTTTCCATAATCTCCATAAAAAGGCAAACGATTTATACATTTAAGAAGTCCTTGCACTTCGGATAGGAAACATACTCCAAGAACCACAATCAGCCCTCTGGCCTCTGTAGAGTCCTGACTGAGCCTGGGTCTCCCAGCTCAGTATTTTGAAATCACAAGGTGGATTCCTGTGCAGAGAATGAATAGATGCGAGTAGGAGGAATCAGTCCTTCTAGGGTACTGTGAGCTGGAAGGCGCAGTGTGGATTTAACCGAACAAGCCTTAGATTCTGCCAAATTTTCACCACTGGGTAAACTGCCAGACACCATGAAAGAAGAGAGGGACTCCTCTAAGGAGTCGCTTCGGGCATCTCTCTGGGGTGGGAGGCTTGATTCGAACCCTGATACCTCTGGTTCTCTGGTGTCTACACTTCGAGGCTCCCGGCGAAATCTTCAAGGCCAGGCTTCCAAGGTGGCATTCAGTCCTGCTACTGTACGTGTGGGATGCAGAGAAGGCCCTGATTTCTTCTATCCAGCCTTACAGAATCAGCTGAGCTCTTTCCTTTTTAAGTAGGGGGCTGTCCCAACTTCTCTCTCAGCATGACTTTCATGCGCTTAGCTAATAGGCAAAATTTTAATTTTCCACGTTTTTCAGGTTTTTTCTTCATATTTTGGGTCCTACAGTGTGATTTTCTCATTTTCGACATTTTTCAAGTTTTTTCACAATTCTGGGTCTTACAGTGTGATTTTCTCATTTTTCCCCTTTTTCGGGTTTTCTCTCCATATTCTGAGTCCTTCAGTGTGAGTTTTTAATTTTCCACGTTTTTCAGGTTTTTTCGTCATATTCTGGGTCCTACAGTGTGATTTTCTCATTTCCACATGTTTCAGGTTTTCTTGCCATGTTCCACGTCCTTCAGTGTGACTTTTATTTTCCACGTTTTTCAGTATTTCTCGCCATATTCTGGGTAATACAGTGTGAATTTTTAATTTTCCTCTTTTTTCATGTTTTCTCACCATATTGTGTGTCCGACATTGTGAATTTTAATTTTCATGTTTTTCAGGGTTTCTCGGTATATTCTGGGTGCTGCAATGTGATTTCCTCATTTTCCTCGTGTTTCAAGTTTTTTCGTAATTCTGGGTACTACAGTGTTATTTTCTCATTTTCCACCTTTTTCAGGTTTTCTCGCCATATTTCGGGTCCTTCCGTGTGAGTTTGTAATTTTCTATTTTTTCAGGGTTTCTGGCTATATTCTGGGTCCTACAGCGTGTAGTTTTAATTTTCCAAGTTTTCCGGGTTTCTAGGCCTATTCTGGGTCCTACAGTTTGATTTTCTCATTTTCGACGATTTTCAAGCTTTTTCGCAATTCTGGGTACTACAGTGTGATTATTATCATTTTTCAACTTTTTCAGGTGTACTCGCCATATGGGGGGTCCTTCAGTATGAATTTTTAATTTTCTACTTTTTTCAGGTTTTCTCACCATTTTGGGGTCCTTCAGTGTGAGTTTTTAATTTTCTAATTTCTCAGGGTTTCTTGACATATTCTGTGTCTTACATCGTGTTTTTTTTTAAATTTTCCACGTTTTTCAGGTTTTTTCGTCATATTCTGGGTCCTACAGTGTGATTTTCTCATTTTCGACATTTTTCAACTTTTTTCACAATTCTTGGTCCTACAGTGTGACATTCTCATTTTCCACCTTTTTCAGGTTTTCTCGCGATATTCTTGGTCCTTCAGTGTGAGTTTTTAATTTTCCACGTTTTTCAGTATTTTTAGTCATATTCTGGATCCTACACTGTGATTTTCCCATTTCCAAGTTTTTCAGGTTTTATTGCCATATTTCTGGTGTATTTTTAATATTCCACATTTTCAGTTTTATTCGCCATATTCCGGGTCCTTCAGTGTGAATATTTTGTTTTCCATTTTTTTCTGGTTTTTTGGTCATATTCTGGGTCCTTCAGTGTGAATTTTTAATTTTCCTCGTTTTTCAATATTTCTCAGAATATTCTGGGTAATACAGTGTGAATTTTTAATTTTCCACTTTTTTCATGGTTTCTCGCCATATTCTGTGTTACACAGTGTGAATTTTTATTTTTCATGTTTTTCAGGGTTTCTCGGCATATATTTGTTCCTGCAGTGTGATTTTCTCATTTTCAACGTTTTTCAAGTTTTTTTCTAATTCTGGGTCCTACAGTGTGAATTTCTCATTTTCCACCTTTTTCAGGTTTTCTTGCCATATTTGGGGTCCTTCAGTGCGAGTTTATAATTTTCTACTTTTTTCAGGTTTTCTCGCCATATTCTGGGTAATACAGTGTGAATTTTTAATTTTCCTCTGTTTTCATGTTTTCTCCTATATTCTCTGTCTGACAGTGTGAATTTTTTATTTTCACGTTTTTCAGGGTTTCTCGGCATATTCTGTGTCCTGCAGTGTGATTTTCTCATTTTTCACGATTTTCAATTTTTTTCGTAAGTCTGGGTCCTACAGTGTGATTTTTTCATTTTCCACTTTTTTCAGGTTTTCTCACCATATTTGGGTTCCTTCAGTGTGAGTTTTTAATTTTCTACTTTTTTCAGGGTTTCTCGCCATGTTCTGGGTCCTACAGCGTGTATTTTTAATATTCCACATTTTCAGTTTTTCTCGCCATATTCCGGGTCCTTCAGTGTGAATATTTTGTTTTCCAAGTTTTTCTGTTTTTTTGGTCATATTCTGGGTCCTACAGTGTGAATTTTTAATATTCTACTTTTTTCATGGTTTCTTGCCATATTCTGGGACTGATAATGTGAATTTTTAATTTTCACCTTTTCCAAGGTTTCTCGGCATATTCTGGTTCCTGCAGTGTGATTTTCTCATTTTCCACCTTTTTCAGGTTTTCTCGCCATATTTGGGGTTCTTCATTATGAGTTTTTAGATTTGTAATTTTTCAGGGTTTCTCGGCATATTCTGGGTCCTACAGTGTGATTTTCTAATTTTCGATGTTTTTCAAGTTTTTTCCCAATTCTGTGTCCTACAGTATGATTATTCTCATTTTTTACCTTTTTCAGGTTTCTCACCATATTCTGGGTCCTTCAGTGTGAGTTTTTAATTTTCCTTGTTTTTCAGGTTTTCTCGCCATATTCTGGGCCCTTCACTGTGAATTTTTAATTTTTCTACGAATTTCAGTTATTTCTCACCATATTCTTGGTAATACAGTGTGATTTTCTCATTTTCCACTTTTTTCATGGTTTCTTGCCATATATTGGGTCCGACAGTGTGAATTTTTAATTTTCACGTTTTTCAGGGTTTCTTGGCACATTCTGCAGTGTCCTGCAGTGTGATTTTTTTCATTTTCCAAGTTTTTCAAGTTTTTTAGTCATTCTGGTCCTACAGTGTGATTTTCTAATTTTCCACCTATTTCTTGTTTTCTTGCCATATTTGGGATCCTTCAGTGTGAGTTTTAAATTTTCTACTTTTTTCAGGGTTTCTCACCATATTCTGGGTGCGATAGTGTGAATTTTTAATTTTCACGTTTTTTCTGGGTTTCTCAGCATATTCTGGGTCCTGCAGTGTGATTTTCTAATTTTCCACGTTTTTCAAGTTTTTTCGTATTTCTGGGTCCTACAGTGTGTTTATTCTCATTTTCAAACTTTTTCAGGTTTTCTTGCCATATTCGGGGTCCTTCAAGTGTGAATTTTTAATTCTCCACGTTTTTCAGGGTTTTTCATCATATTCAGGTTCCTACAGTGTGATTTTCTCATTTCCACGTTTTTCAGGTTTTCTTGATGTATTCCAGGTCCTTCAGTGTGAATTAAATTTTCCCCGTTTTTCAGTATTTCTTGCCATATTCTGTGTAATACAGTGTGAATTTTTAATTTTCCACTTTTTTCATAGTTTCTTGCCATATTCTGTGTCCGACTGTGTGAATTTTTAATTTTCGCGTTTTTCAGGGTTTCTCGGCATATTCTGGGTCCTGCAGTGTGATTTTCTCATTTTCCAGGTTTTTCAAGTTTATTCATAATTTTGGGTCCTACAGTGTGATTTTTCTCATTTCCCACCTTTTTCAAATTTTCTCGCCATATTTGGGGTCCTTCAGTGTGAGTTTGTAATTTTCTACTTTTTTCGGCTTTTCTCGCCATATTCTGGGTCCCACAGCGTGTATTTTTAATTTTCCAGGTTTTCAGTTTTTCTCGGCATATTCTGGGTCCTACAGAGTGATTTTCTCATTTTCGAAGTTTTGCAAGTTTTTTCGTAATCTTTGTTCTACAGTGTGATTATTCTAATTTTCAACCTTTTTCAGGTTTTCTCGCCATATTCCGGGTCCTTCAGTGAGAATTTTTAATTTTCTACTTTTTTCAGGTTTTCTTGCCATATTCTGGGTCCTTCAGTGTGAGTTTTTTTTTTTTTTTTTTGGTTTTTTGAGACAGGGTTTTTCTGTGTAGCCCTGGCTGTCCTGGCACTCACTTTGTAGACCAGGCTGGCCTCGAACTCAGAAATCCGCCTGCCTCTGACTCCCTAGAGCTGATATTAAAGGCTTGCTCAGTGTGAATTTTTAATTTTCTACATTTTTCAGGTTTTTCTGTCATATTCTGGGTCCAGAGTGTGATTTTCTCATTTCTGCGTTTTTCAGGTTTTCTTGCCATATTCCAGGTCCTTCAATGTGAATTTTTAATTTTCCAGGTTTTTCAGTATTTCTCGCCATATTCTGGGTAATACAGTGTGAATTTTTAAGTTTCCACTTTTTTCATGGTTTCTGTCCATATTCTGTACCCGATAGTGTGATTTTTTAATTTTCACGTTTTTCACCGTTTCTCAGCATATTCTGGGTGCTGCAGTGTGATTTTCACTTTTTCCACTTTTTTCAAGTTTTTTTCCTAATTCGGGGTCCTACAGTGTGATTTTCTCACTTTCCACCTTTTTCTGGTTTTCTCGCCATATTTGGGGTCCTTCAGTGTGAGTTTTTAATATTCTACTTTTTTCAGGGTTTCTCGCCATAATCTGGGTCCGACAGTGTGAATTTTTAATTTTCACGTTTTTCAGGGTTTCTCAGCATATTCTGGGTCCTGCAGTGTGATTTTCTCATTTTACACCTTTTCCAAGTTTTTTGTAATTCTGGTTCCTACAGTTTGATTTTCTCATTTTCCACCTTTTTCAGGTTTTCTCGCCATATTCTGGGTCCCTCAGTGTGAGTTTTTAATTTTCCTCGTTTTTCTGGTTTTCTCGCCATATTCCGGGTCCTTTACTGTGAATTTATAATTTTCCAAGTTTTTCAGGTTTTTTCGTCATATTCAGGGTCTTACAGTGTGATTTTCTCATTTCCAAGTTTTTCAGGTTTTTTTGCCATTTTCCAGGTCCTTCAGTGTGAATTTTTAATTTTTCCACGAATTTCAGTATTTCTCACCATATTCTGTGTCCTACTGTGTGATTTTCTCATTTCCAGGTTTTTCAGGTTTTCTTGCCATATTCCAGGTCCTTCAGTTTGAATTTTTAAGTTTCCACGTTTTTCTGTATTTCTCGCCATATTCTGGGTAATACAGTGTGAGTTTTTAATTTTCCTCTGTTTTCATGTTTTCTCCTATATTCTCTGTCTGACAATGTGAATTTTTAATTTTCACGTTTTTCTGGGTTTCTCGGCATATTCTGGGTCCTGCAGTGTGATTTTCTCATTTTCCACGTTTTTCAAGTTTATTGGTAATTTTGGGTCCTACAGTGTGATTTTCTCATTTTCCACCTTTTTCAGTTTTCTGGCCATATTTGGGGTCCTTCAGTGTGAGTTTGTAATTTTCTACTTTTTTCGGCTTTTCTCGCCATATTCTGGGTCCCACAGAGTGTATTTTTAATTTTCCAGGTTTTCAGAGTTTCTCGGCATATTCTGGGTCCTATAGTGTGATTTTCTCATTTTCGAAGTTTTTCAAGTTTTTTCGTAATCTGGGTTCTATATTGTGATTATTCTCATTTTCAACCTTTTTCAGGTTTTCTCGCCATATTCTGGGTCCTTCTATGAGAATTTTTAATTTTCCACGTTTTTCAGGTTTTTTCCTCATATTCTGGGTCTTACAGTGTGATTTTCTCATTTCCACCTTTTTCAAGTTTTCTTGCCGTATTTCTCGCCATATTATGTGTAATACTGTGTGAATTTTTAATTTTCCACTTTTTCATGGTTTCTCGCCATAATCGAGATTTTTCAGTGTTTTTATTGCCATATTCTAGGTATTACAGTATGATTTTCTCATATTTAGATCCTTTAATGGTTTTTCACCATATTTCAGGTCCTACAGTGTGATTTTCTCATTTTTCGACTTTTTCAAGGTTTATCACCATATTCCAGGTCCTACAGTGTGATTTTCTCATTTTCCACATTTTTCAGGATTTCTCGCCATATTCCAGTTCTTCAGTGTGAGTTTTTAATTATCCATGTTTTTCAGGGTTTCTCGCCATATTCCAGGTACTACAGTGTGATTTTCCCATTATTCGACTATACAGGGTTTCTCACCCTATTCCAAGTCCTAAAGTGTTCTTTTCTCATTTTCCCTATTTTTCAGGATTTCTCTCCCTATTCCAGGTCCTTCAGTGTGAGTTTTTAATTTTCCAAGATTTTCTCTGTTTCTTGCCACATTCCAGGTCCTTCAGTGTGAGTTTTTAATTTTCGACATTTTTCATGGTTAATCGCCATATTCTAGGTACTACAGTACGATTTTCTCATTTTTTGACGTTTTCAGGGTTTCTCACCAGATTCCAGTTCCTAAGGTGTGATTTTCTAATTTTTCGAATTTTTCAGGGTTTCTCACCATATTCCAGGTCCTACAGTGTGATTTTCTCATTATTCGACTATACAGGGTTTCTCACCATATTCCAGGTTCTACAGTGTGATTTTCTCATTTTCCACATTTTTCAGGATTTCTTGCCATATTCCAGGCCTTCCGTGTGATTTTTTAATTATCCACGTTTTTATAGTTACTCGCCATATTCCAGGTCCTACAGTGTGATTTTTCCTTTTCAACGATTTTCAGGTTTTCTTGCCCTCTTCCTGGTCCTACAGGGTAAGTTTTTAATTTTCCATATTTTTCGGGGTTTCTCGCGATATTCTAGGTACTTCAGTATGATTTCTCATTTTTTCCCCTGTTTCTGGGTTTCTAGACACATTCCAGGTCCATTAGTGTGATTTTCTCATTTTCCACCTTTTTCTGGGTTTCTCTCCATTTTCCAGGTCCTAGAGTGTGAGTTTCTCATTTTCCACGTTTTTCAGGGTTTCTTGCCATATTCCAGGTCATTCACTGTTTGATTTTAATTTTCCACATTTTTCAGAGTTTCTTGTCATATTCCAAGTCCTAGAGTGTGAGTTTTGAAATTTCCAACTTTTTCAGGGTTTACTGCCATATTCCATATCCTACAGTGTGAGTTTTTAATTTTCCACGTTTTTCATGGTTTTCTTCATATTCCAGATCCTACAGTATGATTTTCTCATTTTTCATGATTTTTCAGTTTTCTTCCCATATTCCAGATCCTACAGTGTGAGTTTTTTATTTTCCATGTTTTTCAGGGTTTCTTTTCATATTCCAGGTCTTATAGTGTGAGTTTCTCATTTTGAATGTTTTTCAGAGTTTTTGCCATATATAGGTCCTGCAGTTTGAGTTCCTCATTTTCCACGTTTTTCAGGTCTTTTCAGCATATTCCAGGTTCTGCAGTTTGAATTTCTCATTTTCCATGTTTTTCATTGTTTCTTGCCATATTCCATATCCTACAGTGTGATTTTCTCATTTTTCATGATTTTCAGGTTTTCTTGCCATATTCCAGATCCTAGAGTGTGAGTTTTTAATTGTCCAACTTTTTCAGGTTTTCTTTCCATAAACCATGTCCTACAATGTGAGTTTCTCATTTTCCACGTTTTTCAGGTTTTCTCTCCATATTCCTGTTACTACAATGTTAGTTTTTAATTTTCCACGTTTTCCAGGGTTTCTTGCCATATTCCAGGTCCTGCAGTTTGAATTTCTTATTTTCCACGTTTTTTAGTGTTTCTTGCCATATTCTAGGTCCTACAGTGAGATTTTATCATTTTTCATGATTTTCAGGTTTTCTCGCCATATCCCAGGTCCTTCAGTGTGAGTTTTTAATTTTCCACGGTTTTCTGTGTTTCTTGCCATATTCCATATCCTACCATTTGAGTTTCTTATTGTTCACATTATTCAGGGGTTCTTGCCATATTCTAGGTACTGCAGTTTGATTTTCTCATTTTTCATTATTTTTAGGTTTTTTAATTATCCGATTTTTTCAGGTTTTCTCCCATATTCTAAGTCCTGCAGTGTGATTTTGTCATTTTCCACCTCCTTCTGGGTTTCTTGCCATATTCCAAGTCCTGCAGTTTGATTTTGTCATTTTCCACCTCTTTCAGGGTTTCTTGCCACATTCCAGGTCCTCCAGTGTGAGTTTCTCCTTTTCCACGTTTTATAGGGAATCTTGCCATATTCCAGGTCCTAGAGTGTGAGTTTTTAATTTTCCACGTTTTTCAGGATTTCTCACCATATTACAGGTCCTTCAGTGTGATTCTCTCATTTTCCACAATTTTAAGGTTTTCTTTCCATATTCCAGTTCTTATAGTTTGAGTTTCTCATTTTTCACATTTTTCAGTTCTTCTCACCATATTCCATGTCCTAGAGTGTGAGTTTTTAATTTTCCACGTGTTTCAGGGTTTCTTGCCATATTCCAGATTCTACAATGTGATTTTCTCATTTTCTGTGATTTTTCAGGTTTTCTTGCCATATTCCCAGTCCTATAGTATAAGTTTTCAATTTCCCATGTTTGTCAAGGTTTCTTGACATATTCCAAGTCCTATAGTTTGAGTTTCTCATTTTTCGGTGTTTCTAGCCTTATACCAGGTCCTGCAGTGTTATTTTCTCATTTTCCACCTTTTTCTGGGTTTCTTGCCATATTTCAGGTCCTACAGAGTGAGTTTCTTATTTTCCACCTTTTTCAGGTTTTCTCAACATATTCCAGATCCAACCGTGTGAGTTTTTAATTTTCCAAGTTTTTCAGAGTTTCTCAGCATATTCCAGATCCTAGAGTTTGGGTTTCTCATTTTCAAAGTCTTTCATTGTTTCTCTCCATATTCCAGGTCCTACAGTGTGATTTTCTCATTTTTCATAATTTGCAGGTTATTGGGTGTGAGTTTTTTATTTTCAATTTTTTTCAGGTTTTCCTGCCATATTCCATGTCCTACAGTTTGATTTTCTCATTTTTCAGGATTTTGAATTTTTCTTGTCATATTTTAGGTCCTACACTGTTAGTTTTTTTTTTAATTTCCACTTTTTAAAGATTTTCTTACTATATTCCAAGTCCTACAGTGTCATTTTCTGATTTTCCACCTTTTTCAGGGTTTCTAGCCATATTCCATGTCCTACAGGTTTAATTTTTAATTTTCCACATTTTTCAGAGTTTTTCACCATATCCCAGTTCCTACAGTTTTAATTTCCATTGTCCATGTTTTTTAGAGTTTCTTGCCAGATTCCAGGACCTACAGTGTGAGTTTTTAATTTTCCACGTGTTTCAGGGTTTCTTGCCATATTCCAGCTTCTACAGTTTGATTTTCTCATTGTTCATGATTTTCAGAATTTCTTGCCATATTCCCAGTCCTATAGTGTAAGTTTTCAATTTTCCATGTTTGTCAAGGATTCTCAACATATTCCAAGTCCTATAGTTTGAGTTTCTCATTTTTCAGTGTTTCTAGCCTTATACCAGGTCCTGCAGTGTTATTTTCTAATTTTCTTCTTTTTTTTTTTTTAAAGATTTATTTATTTATTATATGTAAGTACACTGTAGCTGTCCTCAGACACTCCAGAAGGGGGAGCCAGATCTCGTTACGGATGGTTGTGAGCCACCATAATTTCTTGCCATGTCCCTGGTCCTACACTGTTATATTTTTATTTTCCACGTTCTTCAGGTTTTCTCGCCATATTCCAGGTCCTACAGTGTGAGTTTTTAATTTCTACGATTTTCAAGGTTTCTCTCCATATTCCAGGTCCTACAGTGTGATTTTCTCATTTTCAATGAATTTCCGTTTTCTTGCCATATTCCAGGTCCTACAGGGTAAGTTTTTAATTTTTCACGTATTTCAGGGTTTCTTGCGATATTCCAGGTACTGCATTATGATTTTCTCATTTTCCCCTCTTTCTGGGTTTCTAGACACATTCCAGGTCCTACAGTGTGGTTGTCTCATTTTCCACCTTTTTCCAGGTTTCTTCACATATTCCAGGTCCTACAGCGTGAGTTTCTCATTTTCCACGTTTTTTTTTCAGTGTTTCTTGCCACAGTGTCCTACAGTGTTTGTTTTTAAATTTCCACGTTTTTCAGGGTTTCTCATCATATTTCTGTTCCTACCGTTTGAGTTTATCATTTTTCACATTTTTCAGTATTTGTCGCCATATACCTGGTCGTAGAGTGTAAGTTTTTAAATTTCCACTGTTTTTCAGGGTTTCTCACAATATTCCAGGTCCTACATTGTGAGTTTTTAATTTTCGACGTTTTTCAGGGTTTATCGCCATATTCAAGGTCTACAGTGTGATTTTCTCATATTTGATGATTTTCACTTTTTCTTTCCATATTTCAGTTCCTACAGTGTTATTTTTTTATGTTTCACGTTTGTTAGGGTTTCTCTGTCACTGTGCTCAACTGTGGTTTTACAATGCTCCACTGTGATGTCCCACTTCTCTACGCTGTTGTCACCCTGCTCTAATGTGATCTCACAGTGCTCCACTGTGGTGTCACAGTGCTCCACTTCGTTGTCACAATGCTCCACTTTGGTGTCACAGTATGACACTGTGGTATCACAGTTCTCCACTCTGGTGTCACAATGCTCCACTGTGGTGTCACATGCTCCACTGTGTTGTCAGAGTTCTCCACTGTAGTTTCATTGTGGTTCACTGTGGGGAGACAGTGCTGCACTGTGGTATCACAGTGGTCCACTGTTGTGTCACAGTGCTCACTGTGGTTTATCAGTGCTCTACTGTGGTATCACAGTGCTCCACTGTCATGTCACAGTGCTCCACTCTACTGTAAACGTGCTGCTCTGTGTTGTCACAGTGCTCCACTGTGATGTCACACTGCTACACCATTGTGTCACAGTGTTCCACCTTTTTGACACAGTTCTCCACAGTGATGTAAGTGTGCTCCCCTCACTGTCACACTGCTGCACTGTCGTGTCACAGTGCTCACCTGTCATGTCACAATGCTCCACTCTGATGCCACAGTGGTCCACTGTGCTGTCACAGTGGTCACAGTGGTTAATTTTTCACGTTTCACTCTGATGTTGCACTGCTCTACTCTGTTGTCACACTCCTCCACTGTGGTGTCATTGTGCTCCTCTGTGGTGTCACAGTGCTCCTCTGCGTTGTCACAGTGCTCCACGGTGCTGTCACCCTACTCCTCTGTGGTGTCACAATGCTCCACCGTGGTGTCACATTCTCCACTGTGGTTTCACATGCTCCAGTGTGTTGTCATATACTCTAAAGATGCTACAACACAGAACAAAGATACGTGCACCAATGTGTTCACTGAACCCTAATTTTTAATAACCATGAGCTGGAAACAACCCAGATGTCCCTCTATGGAAGAATTGTTACAGAAACTGTGGTACATTTACACAATGGAATACTACTCAGATATTAAAAAATAATCGCAACATAAACGTTGTAGGCACATGGATGGAACTAGAAAATATTTTCTTGAGTGAGGTAACCCAAATCCAAAAGGCCTTGCATGGTATGTACTCACCGATAAGTGGATTTTAGCCCAAAAGCTCAGAATACCCATGGGACAACTAAAAGTGAAATGAAGTTTTCAAGAAGGGAGACCAAAGTGTCCGTTATTCAAACCTACTTAGAAGAGGTAACAAAATAATCATGGCAGGAAGAGGAAGGGGGTATCAGGGTGGGAGAGAGAAAGGGAGGGGAAGAAAGGAGGAAGGACAGGGTCAGGTATGGGAAGAGACAGGAGAGACATCTAGAGGTCCAGGAGAATGAATAGGAATAAGTAGCAGCGGGGTTTGGGGAACTAGGAGATGCACTAGAAATTCCCAGATGCCAGGAATTCAAGAGGTTCCCAGAACTCAATGGCATAACAACAGCTGAAATACAGGGGAGATGGAGCCTGAAGGGACTACATCCAGGAGATGGACATGGGACTCAGTTGAGGGATGGGGACACTCACCCATTTAAAAAAAATACCGAAAATTGTCTCTGTCTAAAGGAAATTTAGGGACAAAAATGGAGCAGAGACTGAAGGAAAGGCCATCCAGAGACTATAGCACTGTATTCTACCCACAGACACAAAACCCCAACACTACTGCTGATGCCAAGATGTACTTACAGACAGGAGCCTTGTATGTCTGTATATCCTCTGAGAGCCTCTGTCAGCAACTGACTAAGACAGATGGAGAAACTCACAGAAATTATTGGACTGAGTGTGGGGATCCCAATGGAAAAATTAGGGGAAGGGCTGAAGGAGCAGAAGGGGATGGCAACACCACAGGACGAACAACAGTATCAATTAACCAGACCCCTCAGAGCTCCCAGGGAGTAATCTACCAACTAAAGGGGTATACATGGGCGGGTTCATGACTAAAATTATTTATGTAGCAGAGAACTACCTTGTCTGGCGTCAGTGGGAGGGGTGGCACTTGGTCCTGTTGAGGCTTGATACCCCAGAGAAGGGGGATACTAGAGGGATTAGGTGGGAGTGGCTGGGTGGGGAGGGGGAAAAGTTGGGCCTCAGGGAGGGGAGAGCAGGAGGGGGATAACACTTGAAATATAAACAAGTGAAATGATTAATACATTTTAAAGGGTGGAGGGGTTGAGATCATTCTTGGTTGTGTATTGGATGTGAAGCCTGCCTGGGAAAATGGGAGGAGAAGTGGAGAGGGAAAGAAAGAGCAAGGGGCAGAGAAATCAAGTCCATTTTGAGCTGTGTGCCAAGATGCTGTCTAGAAGACAATCGATTAAGAAAATAGAACAGAGTCTGTTGGCTCCAGCTTAGACTCTATTACTGCCTTTGACCTCCTCTCCCTTCCTCCTCCAGGTTGATGACTCTGTGGTTTAAAGCCAGCTGATACTCTAGCCAGAACACAAACACCTGGAGTAGTACTCTAGGGGTAATTCTTCACAAACCATGCCAATAGCCACTCTGCACTCTTCAGTGCAACAGAAGGAAGGAGGATGGGAGTAAGGAGGAGACGGTGGAAGGAAATAGAAAAAGATGGAAGGACAAAGGAAAGAAAGGAGAGTCACTAACAAGATATACGTTATCAAAGACACAGTGAGTGACCAGTCCATTTCCCAGAATATAGTGAAGTAAAACTAGCTTTACCAAAACAATTATTTGGTGTCAATTGATTGATTTCCTTAGTTGTTAACTAAAGTGTTGCTTGCACTCTGTTTGCAGAGCCCAGCTTCACTTGCTACCTGAACCAGAGAGGCCTAAAGAGCCAGGTGAGGCAGTGGCCCAGTGCCCTTCCCAGCCTGCTGACTGATGCCAACACTTAAACACTAGCTTGTCCACCCTACCTTATGGTTTTAAAGTATAAAATGAAGTTACAAAGACTTGCAGGAGCTGTCTTGGCTTGGTCCACCGTTGACATCTCTCTTCCACTTTCAGTTGTTTCCGTGTGCTTATTCCAGGAAGGTTATCCCAACAATCACTGTTCTTGGACTCAAAGTATCTGGTTTTTTTTTTTTTTTCCTTTCAGAGTGCTCCCTAAACCACAGACCAATTTACTGGAGTCCAAATCATAGTCCAACAGCAGTCTTTTTCCCACCTTGAAAGAATGTTAGAAGTCACAGAACTGGCTCTTATTCTTAAATAGAAATTCACACCGAAGATCACCCATTAATTAACCGGGTTAATTCACTAAAATTATTATTCTCCCTGGACCCTCCCATGTCCCCAATCATTATTTCAGTCCACAGTCACTGTCAAACAAGCAACCTCTCTTCTTTTGGCCTTCCTGCTCATCCATCTTCTAGTCTGTTTTCTGCCTCCCTCTCTAGTCGAGGGAAGTAAAAGACTTTCGCACTGATAAGAGCTGATCCATCACAGCTTGTTTTATTTAAAAAACAAAAATAAACCCTCTCCCGGGTTTTATCAGCCATGTAGACCAGAATAGACTAAATTTGCCTTTGTGAGGTTGTTACTAAAAACATGAAGTGACATGGATATCACTCACTCCTGTATGGGCAGTACTTCTGAGGCTAGGTTAAGGAGATTTCAAAGTCAGCCTGGGAACCAGCCAGGGGGCCGGGGTTGTGGGGGCAGTGGACAAAAGAGCTAAATGTATTTAGTTCTTCCCTTATTAATGACCTCTTCTTTCAGCTAACACCTACTTTTGCCTCTTCTAAAAGTAGCTAAGAGTTACTTTTGCCTATTAGCTAAGAGCATGAAAGTGATGCTGAGAGAGAAGTTGGGGCAGCCCCCTACTGAAAAAGGAGAGAGCTCAGCTGATTCTGTAAGGCTGGATAGAAGAAATCAGGGCCTTCTCTGCATCCCACATGTACAGTCGCAGGACTGAATGCCACCTTGGAAGCCTGGCCACTGTTCAGGACCTTGAAGATTTCGCTGGGAGCCTCGAAGTGTAGACACCAGAGCACCAGAGGTATCAGGGTTCGAATCAAGCCTCCCACCCCAGAGAGATGCCCGAAGCAACTCCTTAGAGGAGTCCCTCTCTTCTTTCATGGTGTCTGGCACTTTACCCAGTGGTGAAAATTCGGCAGAATCTGAGGCTTGTTCGGTTACGTCCACACTGCGCCTTCCAGCTCACAGAACCCTAGAAGGACTCATTCTTCCTACTGGCATCTATTCATTCTCTGCACAGGAATCCACCTTGTGATTTCAAAACACTGAGCTGAAAGACCCAGGCTCAGTCAGGACTCTACAGAGGCCAGAGGGCTGACTGTGGTTCTTGGAGTATGTTTCCTATCCAAAGTGCAAGGTCTTCTTAAATGTATAAATCCTTTGCCTTTTTATGGAGATTATGGAAAAAAGGGAAGTTCCAAGGCAGATTCGCAAAGGTGAGACCCTAGCCAGGTTTGGCAGCACCTCTCCTTTCTTAGATCTGCGCACCAGGGAACCTGAAAAATGCTATTCCGGCAAATCTGAAGATGTCACAGGCTCTTGACTACTTTTATGGGTCCTGTGGGTTGGACCCAAGCAAACTAGTGATGATTAAAGGCCAGTGATCTGGAACCAGATTTGCACTTAAGGGCTACTGGCAAATTTCAAAGTGGTTTTTATTTGCCAGCCACATGTCTTGCAGCTAGTCTCACAATCCTTTTTTAGCTATTTGTGTTTCTTCTCATGTAGCTCAGGGTATGTCAAATACACCAAAGACCTGACTAGAAGCTGGTGCATCTCAGAGGCCTGCTCCAGTTCTCCCTGATTTGCCAGAGCAGCTGGATTGATTTTTTTTTAATTCCAACATTTTCCAATATTTGTGTCCTTCAGGCTAATTTGAATAATGCCAACAATAATTGGTGGACATTTTGAGTTATGTGCTGATGCTGTAGCTCATCTAATTGCTTGCCTAAGCCTGAGTTCCAAACTGAACACCAGATTAATACACATGCCTATCTTTCCAGCACACAAGAAGTGAAAGCATGAAGATTAGAAATGCAGCTATCCTTGACTTTGTCAGGAGCAGCCTAAGGTAAAGGAACAAGACTCTGCCTAAAACAGAAAACAAGGTCCAAAGAAACCAACCAAAAATACCACTTTGTGTACTTACGAATTTCCATTTTCATTTGTTTAGTCATACCTTCTAAGGAGCCAAGGTTGACTTTTAATCCTCAGGGTTTGATTGGCAAAAGAAGAGGACTGGTCCAAGATTTGAACCCAGGAAGATCCTCTCAGACCCTAAGTGACAATCCTCTAGGGTTAGGACCAACAAGCCTTAAAGAGAAGCTCCAGCTAGTCTTTCTAAGAGGGATATCTTGGAATCCTCTGGTTGAATTCAGTAAACACCAAAAGAACTGAGTTTCGAATCTACGTGAAAAGGGTAATCCAAGACTACCCAGTGCCCCAATTGCTCGAGAATGTCAAACTAGTGTAGAGTCTGTAACACTTGCACCCACTGCAATTTAGTACACCCAGTGCTGCTTCAAGCAGAGCAAAAAACCCACCAAATGCTCCCTACCACCAGTTCTAACGTCAGAGATACAGAAAGGAGAACCCCAACCATGGGGCACTCCTGGGAAGTGCCAGCATTGTCTCCAGTCGAGACCCAACTAAAATAACATCTCGTCCAAATTTGTGCTCAAACCAACGAACCTGAGATTAATAACCTAGTGCTCTAACGACTGTGCTAGATGGGGAACTGTTCTTTAGCTTAGAAGTTTACTAATTGTGACCACCACTGGGTAAGCATCCCCAGAGCAAATCCTTGGTGAGCACCTGCTCCGTTGGCATATCATAGAAATACAATGCAGACAGGCAAAGCCATGGCTGGCACTGGAGCAGCATGGTTAAACCTGTTTCCATCGCTGTAGCAGGTCTTGGCGCATCTGATCAGTATTTGCTTACTAAACTGTATATTGGCCTCAACCAACGTCTGTGTTGTCCTCTGTTTCCCCCAAACTGAACGTAATCTAAATGTAAGAAATGTCTCCTGTGAGTCTGGCACCCTGATTTTGTTGTTAACAGACATAGCGTGTCAAGTCTGAGCCTAGGTGGCACAGGATCTGGGAGCTGACTTAGGGTGGCCATAGGGGCCAACAGGTCAGTCAAGGGAATCCAACTAGAGCTCAAATGACTAACCTAGATGTCAGTAGGGTTAATTTGGGGATCCTAGTGAGGGTCCAACCAATCCAGGGGTACAGATCTGAGCCAAAGGAGGCTCAGGCAATGTCCTATCCACACCCACCCTCGGGGCTTCTCCTAGGTCCTTTTCTTTCAGAGTGCCAGGAACCTGCTTCTTACCTATGCCTCTGGAATGGGACCTATCACACTGCACACAGAATACCAGATGCTTCCATTGAAGCATCAAGAACACAGAGCAATGGCTGTCTGTCTTCAGGTGTATCCTATCCTCTAGTCCTATTTCCAAATTAAGGGCTTGGCTGAGCTGCCTCATTATGTAATTGCAAACCTTCCTAATCGTGGAAGGAAGAGGCACAAAAGAACCCTCATAGGAAAGAACCAATCATCACCTCCCTGCAACCCCAACTTGAAGGGGTTCACGTGTGACTTTCCCAAGGTTGGAACAATCTCCACTGCCATGCCACACTGTAGCCTCTTGTAGTTTTAAATATTCACTTACTGTATGCTTTTATATGAAGAAATACTTGGTTTCTCTTTTCCATTTCTAAGATTACCAGACCTTTTTCTGTTTAGAGAATATGCTCATGACTATCCTTTAGATACAGTCAATATAACTGTTGCTCATAGAACTTACTTGTTTTCTTGATATTTTTAAAGGTAAATGGCAGAGTTTGTTTAAAAAATATTTTGCTGCTTTTATTTGTGAGTGATGAAACTCTGATTTTTCAGACCTGTCAAGAGGTACGATGACCTCCCCCCTCTCTCTCTCAAAAGCACTCTTTCCTCTCTCTCAATGATGTATTTTAATTTTAGTGTAAGGGTGATTTGCATGTGTATACTGTGCCCACAGAAGCCAGAACAGAGTATCAGATCCCCTGGAACTGGAGATGGGCCACCATATAGTTGCTGGTAGTTGATCCCAGTTTCTCTGGAAGAGGAGACAATGCTGTTAATTGTTGAGCCCTTTCAGTGGCCCCACCCATCTTTAAATTTTTAGAAGTATATGTGAGGCTGTGTTTATGTACATCATATGCAGACCATAAGAGGGATTTAGATTCTCCAGAATCTGACACCCTCTTCTGGAGTGTCTGAAGACAGCTACAGTTTACTTATATCTAATAAATATATAACTAAATAAACATTTTTTAAAAAGGATAAAAAAAAAGAAAGACCAGGCAGGACTGCCATTTGCATGTTCATAGGGGAAACCTGGAGAGAGAGCAGTCTAACCTCAGCAGGTTGCTTCCCTCTGGATGGTAGCTCAGAGTGTAATCCTGGCAAGACAGGCAAATCACTGGTTTCAAGGACTGCCTGGTTCAGGACAGCCAATGCTATGAATAGAAAGGAGCTATGTAGTGAAAACAAAGCAAGGAAACACTAACCAGGAAAAAGAATAGACAGTGTAGCTTGTGATAGGGTACCATCAAGAGAAAGCCTTCTGTTACCACTTACAAACACAAGAAGCCTTGCACCCTTCTGCCCGGGTTATTACCACTGGTTATGACCACAAGACTTGGGCTCTTATGTCTATAGGAAGCACCTGTCTGTGCCTTTAAGTACCATTGAAAGTTCAGGGCTATAATTCATCTGTAACAAGCAACAGTGGTAAGAACCTGCAGCCTTTGAAAACAACTCTTTTTAAAAAAGCAGGGGACACAACTGAGCTGTAGAGCTCCTCAAGTTAAGCCCTATTACTTGGTAGGGAAACAGCCTCAGTGTCCAGAGCTGAGGTCTCACAGGCAAACTGCTGCAATTTTTGAGTACCATCTAGAGAGAGAAAAGATATTATGTGGTTGCTTAATTTATGTATTTTATTATTTCTATTTGTTGTTTTGTTTTGTTTTATTTGGTTTTAGATAAGGCCTCAGTCTGTAGCTCTGGCTGACCCAGGACTGACTACATGTGTTAATTAGGGTTTCACAGCTGAGAACAGACACCAAGAGCAAGGTAAGACTTAGAAAACCTGACATTCAGTGGTGGCTCAATCTCTTAATGAGAGCACTCGGGAGGCAGAGGCAGTCAGTTTCTGAGTTTGAGGCCAGCCTGGTGAAAGAAAGACAGACAGACAGATCAGTAAAATAAAAGCCAGAACCTTCTCTGCTTTTGTTTTCTTTTGCCTCGAGGTAGGGTTTCTATTGGTGTAGCCCAGGCAGTCTGTTCTGGAACTATCAGTGTAGGCTTGGGTAGCCTCAAACTCACAGAGGTCCTCTCTGCCTGCCTGCCTTTGCCACCCACACAGCCTGGCAGAAGCCAGAATCTCTTTTTCCCTCTTATTTATATATTTGTGTGTTTGTTTGTTTGCTTGTTTGTTTGTTGTTATTATTACTATTAGTTTTCAATGTAAGTGTGTGTGTGTGCTCTATCTGCTGCCTATATGACTACAAGCCAGAAGAGGGCACCATAACATAGGACAAGTCACCATGCAACTCCTCAGAATTAATTAAAAAAAAGGAAATTCTAATCACATAGAAGGTAGGTATCAGCAAGGCTGTCAGAGTGCTTTTCAAGGCTTACTGTAAATAATAAAAATTGTGTGTCTTTTACCAAACAACAGAAGGGAAGGGAGGTGGTGTGCCTGCATGTCTGTTGTCTCCATGTCTACTTCCTTGTTCTGTCACTCGGTTGAACATTGGCACATTGACCTCACCATGCTGAAAGGCGACATGTGGATGGCAGCCATCTTGTCTGCTGACTGACCACCCTTCTCAAGATGGAGGTGGCTGGCCGTCACGAGACCTATTGTTCCAGGTTGCTTCTGTTTCTTCCCCTTCTTTTCCAGCTACTTGTGGAATAGAACTTAACTGAATCCAGTGCAGAAGGGTGAGGAGTCACTGAAAAGCCACCAGCAGCCATGGCCACATGTTTTTCTCTTGCTTTTTGTCTATTACTTCTTTATTATTTTTAGGAGGGAGGGGCGTTCAAGACAGTGTTTCTTTGTGTAGCCCTGGGTGTCTTGGAACTCACTCTGTAGACCAGGATGGCCTGGAATGCAGAAATCTGCCGGCCTCTGCCTGCCAAGTGCTGGGATTAAAGGGGTGCTCCACCACACCCGGCTTCCTTGTTTATTTCTAAGAATCCGTGGGAAATATGATTTCTTTAATCTGTGTACCCTAGACTAACACACACATACACACAAACAGGGAGTGAGAGAGAAAGATAAGGAGGAATGACATGAATTTTAGGAAAAATGAGATATTAATGAATTAATATTACTTCTATTCATACATATATACATACATACACAGAATTCGTGTAGAGCTGAGGCAATTGTGGAACACACCTTTAGCCTCAGGCAGATTTCTGCATTCAAGGTCACCCTGACTTATAGAGGGAGTTCCAAGTCAGCCAGGGCTGCACAGAGAAACCCGTTCTGAGAAAAAAATAATAATTGAAAGAAAGAAAGAGAGAAAGAAAGAAAGAAAGAAAGAAAGAAAGAAAGAAAGAAAGAAAGAAAGAAAGAGGATAAAAAGTTTTTAAAATTTAAGAAAAAAAAATTACCAGATTATCATCAAGCACACACAGCAATGGCTGTCTTCAGGTGTATCCTTTCAGCCTCCAAAACAAAAAGCAATGGCTGTCTGTCTTCAGGTGTATCCTATTCTCCAGTCTTATTTCCAACCTAAGAGCTGGGCTGAGCTGCCTCATTATGTAATTGCAAACCTTCCTTGGTTTGTCTTTTCCATTTCTAAGACTAACAGACCTTTTTCTATTTAGAGAATATGCTCATGACTGTCCTTTAGATATAGTAAATATAACTGTTGCTCATAGAACTTGTTTTCTAGGAATTTTTAAAGGTAAATGGCAGAGTTTATTTATAAAAAATATTTTGCATTTATTTATTTGTGTAAGGGATGAAGCCCAGGTCTTCAAACTCATCAGGAGGTATGATTACCTCCCCTCTCTCTCACCCCCTCTCTCTCCTCTCTCTCAATGATCTATTTTATTTTTAGTGTAAGGGTGTTTTGCATGTGTATGCTGTGCCCACAGACTCCAGAACAGAGTATTAGATCCCCTGGAACTGGAGATGGGCCACCATATATATACTGGTAATTGAGCCCAGGTTCTCTGGAAGAGGAGACAATGCTCTTAATTGTTGAGCCCTCTCTGTAGCCCCATCTTTCCTTATTTTTTTTTTGAGTATATGTGAGGGTGTGTTTATATACATCATATGCAGACAATTAGAATGCTTTAGATTCTTCAGAATCTGACACCCTCTTCTGGAGTGTCTGAAGATAGCTACAGCATACTTAAATATAATAAATAAATAAATCTTTAAAAAGAAAAGGAAAATTAAAAAAGAAAGACCAGGCCTGCCATATGCATGTTCATAGAGGAAACTGGAAGAGACCCCAATCTAACCTCAGCAGGGTGCTTCCTTCTGGATGGTAGCTCACAGTTTCATCCCAGCAAGACAGGCAAATCACTGAGTTCAAGGACAGTAAGGTTCAGGACCAGCAAGGTTAGGAAGGGAAAGGGGCTATGTAGAGAATACAAACCAACAAAACAACAACAAGGAAAAAGAAGTGACAGTGTAACTTGGGGTAGGGTACCAACAAGAGAAAGCCTTCTGTTACCACTTACAAACACCAGTAGCCTTGCACCCTTCTGCCCAGGTCCCTGTATTCCTTTCTAGGAATTCTTAGGATGACAGGGGGTGGGGGAATCCAGATTAACTTTTTAATAACAAAGACTTGGCCTTTTATGTCTATAGGAAGCCAGTCTCAGTGCCTTTAACTACCACTGAAAGTTCAGGGCTGTGACTCAACTATAACAAGCAACAGTGCTAAGATTCTGCAGCCTTTGAAAACAACTTTTTTTTAAAGTGGGGGACACAACTCAGCAGTAGAACCCCTCAGGTTCAGCCATAATACTTGTTAGGGAAACAGCCTCAAAGCTCAGAGCTGAGGTCTCATGGGTGAACTGCTTCAAGCTCTGAGTATCATCTAAAGAAAGAAAAGATATCATGTGGTTGCTTAATTTATTTATTTTATTATTTCTATTTTTTGTTTTGTTTTGTTTTGTTTTAGATAATGCCTCACTCTGTAGCTATGGCTGACCTAGGACTGACTACATGTCTTAATTAGGGTTTCACAGCTGAGAAACAGACACCATACCAATGTAAGACTTAGAAAACCCAACATTCAGTGGTGGCTGGAGCTCTTAATGAGAGCACTCTGGAGGCAGAGGCAGTCAGTTTCTGAGTTCGAGGCCAGCCTGGTTAAAAACAGGGTCAGGCAGGCAGGACTAGGCTAGACAGGGCAGGGCTGGGCTAGGCAGGGCAAGGCAGGGCAGGGCAGGGCAGGGCAGGGCAGGGCAGGGCAGGGCAGAGCAGGGCTAGGCTAGGCTACACTAGGCTAGGCAGGGAAGGGCTGGGCTAGGCCTGGCTAGGCTAGGCCAGTGCAGGTCTAGGAAGGGAAGGGCTGGGCTAGGCAGGGGTTGGCAAGGCAGGGCTAGGGAGGGCTGCGCTAGGCAGGGCTATGGAGGGCTGGTCTAGGCAGGCCTAGGCTAGGCTAGGCCATAATCTGGGTCCCATATTGTGAATTTTTAAATTTCACGATTTTCAGGGTTTCTCGGAATATTCTGGGTCCTGCAGTGTGATTTTCTCATTTTCCAAGATTTTCAAGTTTTTCCATTATTCTGGGTCCTTCAGTGTGATTTTTTTTTTTTTTTTTTTTTTTTGGTTTTTCGAGACAGGGTTTCTCTGTGTAGCCCTGGCTGTCCTGGCACTCACTTTGTAGACCAGGCTGGCCTCGAACTCAGAAATCCGCCTGCCTCTGCCTCCCGAGTGCTGGGATTAAAGGCGTGCGCCACCATGCCCGGCTCAGTGTGATTTTCTTATTTTCCACCTTTTTCAGGTTTTCTAGCCATATTCGGGGTCCTTCAGTGTGAGTTCTTAATTTTCTACTTTTTTCAGGGTTTTTCGCCATATTCTGGGTCCTACAGAGTATATTTTTAAATTTCCAAGTTTTTCTAGGTTTCTCGGCATATTCTGGGTCCTACAGTGTGATTTTCTCATTTTCCACTTTTTTCAATTATTTTCGCATTACTGTGTCCTACAGTATGGTTTTCTCATTTTCCACCTTTTTCTGGTTTTCTCGCTATATTTGGGGTCCTTCAGTATGAGTTTTTAATTTTCTACTCTTTTCAGGGTTTCTCGCCATATTCTGGGTCCAAAGAATATATTTTTAATTTTCCACGTTTTTCAGGGTTTCTCGGCATATTCTGGGTCCTAATTTGTGATTTTCTCATTTTCCACTTTTTTCAATTTTTTTCGCATTACTATGTCCTACAGTATGATTTTCTCATTTTCCACCTTTTTCAGGTTTTCTTGCTATATTTGGGGTCCTTCAGTATGATATTTTAATTTTCTACTTTTTTCAGGGTTTCTCGCCATATTCTGGGTCCTACAGTGTGTATCTTTAATTTTCTAATTTTTTCAGGTTTTCTCGCCATATTCTGGGTCCTTCAGTGTGAGTTTTTAATTTTCCTCGTTTTTCAGGTTTTCTCGCCATATTCAAGGTCCTTCAGTGTGAATTTTTAATTTTCTACGTTTCCATGATTTTTAGTCATATTCTGGGTCCTACAGTATGATTTTCTCATTTCCACATTTTTAGTTTGTTTTGCCATATTCCAGATCCTTCAGTGTGAATTTTTAATTTTCCACGTTTTTCAGTATTTCTCCCAATATTCTGCGTAATACAGTGTGTTTTTTTAATTTTCCACTTTTTTCACAGATTCTTGCCATAATCGAGATTTTTCAGTGTTTTTATTGCCATATTCTAGGTATTACAGTATGATTTTCTCATTTTTCGATGTTTTCATGGTTTGTCACCATATTTCAGGTCCTACAGTGTGATTTTCTAATTTTCCACATTTTTCAGGATTTCTCGCCATATTCCAGTTCTTCAGTGTGAGTTTTTAATTATCCATGTTTTTCAGGGTTCCTCACCATATTCCAGGTACTACAGTGTTCTTTTCTCATTTTCCCTATTTTTCAGGATTTCTCACCCTATTCCAGGTCCTTCAGTGTGAGTTTTTAATTTTCTAAGATTTTCATTGTTTCTTGCCATATTCCAGGTCCTTCAGTGTGAGTTTTTAATTTTCGACATTTTTCATGGTTAATCGCCATATTCTAGGTACTACAGTATGATTTTCTCATTTTTCGACGTTTTCAGGGTTTCTCACCAGATTCTAGGTCCTACAGTGTGATTTTCTTATTTTTCGAGTTTTTCAGGGTTTCTTACCATATTCCAGGTCCTACAGTGTGATTTTCTCATTATTGGACTATACAGGTTTTCTCACCATATTCCAGGTCCTAAAGTGTGATTTTCTCATTTTTAGACTTTTTAAGGGTTTCTACCATATTCCATGTCCTACTATCTGATTTTCTCATTTTCCACATTTTTTCAGGATTTCTTGCCATATTCCAGGCCTTCAATGTGATTTTTTAATTATCCACGTTTTTCAGGGTTTCTAGCCATATTCCAGGTCCTTCAGTGTGATTTTCTCATTTTCCACATTTTTCAGGATTTCTTGCCATATTCCAGCCCCCTGTTTGAATAATTAATTATCCATGTTTTTCAGGGTTTCTTGCCATATTCTGGGACCTACAGTTTGATTTACTCATTTTTCGACTTTTCCAGGGTTTCTCACCATATTCCAGGTCCTACACTGTGATTTTTTCATTTTCCACATTTTTCAGGATTTATTGCCATATTCCAGTCCTTTAGTGTGATTTTTTAATTATCCACGGTTTTTTTTTTTTTTTTTTTGGTCTCTCGCCGTATTCCAAGTTTTTCAGTATGAGACCTTAATTATCGGCATTTTTTCAGGGTTTCTCACCATATTCCAGGTCCTACAATGTGATTTTCTCATTATTCGACTATACAGGGTTTCTCACCATATTCCAGGTACTAGATATGATTTTCTGATTTTTCTACTTCTTCGGGGTTTCTCAACATTTTCCAGGTTCTACAGTGTGATCTTCTCATTTTTCGACTTATTCAAGTTTTCTCACCATATTCCAGGTCCTACAGTGTGATTTTCTCATTTTCCACATTTTTCAGGATTTCTTGCCATATTCCAGGCCTTCAGTGTGATTTTTTAATTATCCACGTTTTTATAGTTACTCGCCATATTCCAGGTCCTACAGTGTGATTTTTCCTTTTCAACGATTTTCAGGTTTTCTTGCCCTATTCCTGGTCCTACAGGGTAAGTTTTTAATTTTCCACATTTTTCGGGATTTATCGCAATATTCTAGGTACTTCAGTATGATTTCTCATTTTTCCCGTTTCTGGGTTTCTAGACACATTCCAGGTCCATCAGTGTGATTTTCTCATTTTCCACCTTTTTCTGGGTTTCTCTCCATTTTCCAGGTCCTAGAGTGTGAGTTTCTCATTTTCCACGTTTTTCAGGGTTTCTCGCCATATTCCAGGTCATTCACTGTTCGATTTTAATTTTCCACATTTTTCAGAGTTTCTTGTCATATTCCAAGTCCTAGAGTGTGAGTTTTTAAATTTCCAACTTTTTCAGGTTTTCTTGCCATAAACCATGTCCTACAATGTGAGTTTCTCATTTTCCACGTTTTTCAGGTTTTCTCTCCATATTCCTGTTCCTACAATGTTAGTTTTTAATTTTCCACGTTTTTCAGGGTTTCTCGCCATATTCCAGGTCCTGCAGTTTGAATTTCTTATTTTCAACATTTTTCAGTGTTTCTTCCCATATTCTAGGTCCTACAGTGAGATTTTATCATTTTTCATGATTTTCAGGTTTTCTCGCCATATCCCAGGTCCTTCAGTGTGAGGTTTTTTTTTTAATTTATTATATGCAAGTACACTGTAGCTGTCTTCAGACACTCCAGAAGAGGGCGCCAGATCTCTTTACGGATGGTTGTGAGCCACCATGTGATTGCTGGGTTTTGAACTCTGGACCTTTGGAAGAGCAGTCGGGTGCTCTTACCCACTGAGCCATCTCACCAGCCCTCAGTGTGAGTTTTTAATTTTCCACGGTTTTCTGTGTTTCTTGCCATATTCCATATCCTACCATTTGAGTTTCTTTTTGTTCACATTATTCAGGGGTTCTTGCCATATTCTAGGTACTGCAGTGTGATTTTCTCATTTTTCATTATTTTTTAGGTTTTTTAATTATCCGATTTTTTCAGGTTTTCTCCCCATATTCTAAGTCCTGCAGTGTGATTTTGTCATTTTCCACCTCTTTCTGGGTTTCTTGCCACATTCCAGGTCCTCCAGTGTGAGTTTCTCTTTTTCCACGTTTTATAGGGAATCTTGCCATATTCCAGGTCCTAGAGTGTGAGTTTTTAATTTTCCACGTTTTTCAGGATTTCTCACCATATTCCAGGTCCTACAGTGTGATTCTCTCATTTTCCACAATTTTAAGGTTTTCTTTCCATATTCCAGTTCTTATAGTTTGAGTTTCTCATTTTTCACATTTTTCAGTTCTTCTCACCATATTCCAGGTCTTAGAGTGTGAGTTTTTAATTGTTCACGTGTTTCAGGGTTTCTTGTCATATTCCAGATTCTACAGTGTGATTTTCACATTTTCTGTGATTTTTCAGGTTTTCTTGCCATATTCCCAGTCCTATAGTATAAGTTTTCAATTTCCCATGTTTGTCAAGGTTTCTCGACATATTCCAAGTCCTATAGTTTGAGTTTCTCATTTTTCGGTGTTTCTAGCCTTATACCAGGTCCTGCAGTGTTATTTTCTCATTTTCCACCTTTTTCTGTGTTTCTTGCCATATTCCAGGTCCCACAGAGTGAATTTCTTATTTTCCACCTTTTTCATGTTTTCTCAACATATTCCATATTCAACTGTGTGAGTTTATAATTTTCCACGTTTTTCAGGGTTTCTCAGCATATTCCAGGTCCTACAGTTTGGGTTTCTCATTTTCAAAGACTTTCAGTGTTTCTCTCCATATTCCAGGTCCTACAGTGTGATTTTCTCATTTTTCATACTTTGCAGGTTATTGAGTGTGAGTTTTTTATTTTCAATTTTTTTCAGGTTTTCCTGCCATATTCCACGTCCTACAGTTTGATTTTCTCATTTTTCAGGATTTGAAGTTTTCTTTTCATATTTTAGGTCCTACACAGTTAGTTTTTTTTTTTTTATTTTCCACTTTTTAAAGATTTTCTTACTATATTCCAGGTCCTAGAGTTTGAGTTTCTCATTTTCCACGTTTTTCAGGGTTTCTCGCCATATTCCATGTCCTACAGGTTTAATTTTTAATTTTCAACATTTTTCAGAGTTTTTCACCATATCCCAGTTCCTACAGTTTTAATTTCCATTTTCCATGTTTTTTAGAGTTTCTTGCCATATTCCAGGACCTACAGTGTGAGTTTTTAATTTTCCACGTGTTTCAGGGTTTCTTGCCATATTCCAGCTTCTACAGTTTGATTTTCTCATTGTTCATGATTTTCAGGATTTCTTGCCATATTCCCAGTCCTATAATGTAAGTTTTCAATTTTCCATGTTTGTCAAGGTTTCTCAACATATTCCAAGTCCTATAGTTTGAGTTTCTCATTTTTCAGTGTTTCTAGCCTTATACCAGGTCCTGCAGTGTTATTTTCTCATTTTCTTTTTTTTTTTAAAGATTTATTTATTTATTATATGTAAGTACACTGTAGCTGTCCTCAGACACTCCAGAATGGGGAGCCAGATCTTGTTACGGATGGTTGTGAGCCACCATATTTTCTTGCCATGTCCCTGGTCCTACACTGTTATATTTTTTATTTTCCACGTTCTTCAGATTTTCTCGCCATATTCCAGATCCTACAGTGTGAGTTTTTAATTTCTACATTTTTCAAGTTTTCTCTTCATATTCCAGTTCCTACAGTGTGATTTTCTCATTTTAAATGTATTTCCGTTTTCTTGCCATGTTCCAGGTTCTCCAGGGTAAGTTTTTAATTTTTCACGTTTTTCAGGGTTTCTTGCGATATTCCAGGTACTGCATTATGATTTTCTCATTTTTCCACTATTTCTGGGTTTCTAGACACATTCCAAGTCCTACAGTGTGGTTGTCTCATTTTCCACCTTTTTCCGGGTTTCTTCCCATATTCCAGTTCCTACAGCGTGAGTTTCTCATTTTTCACGTTTTTTTTTTCATTGTTTGTTGCCATATTCCTGGTCCTACAGTGTTTGTTTTTAAATTTCCACGTTTTTCAGGGTTTCTCATCATATTTCTGTTCCTACCGTTTGAGTTTATCATTTTTCACATTTTTCAGTATTTGTCGCCATATACCTGGTCGTAGAGTGTAAGTTTTTAAATTTCCACTGTTTTTCAGGGTTTCTCACAATATTCCAGGTCCTACATTGTGAGTTTTTAATTTTCGACGTTTTTCAGGGTTTATCGCCATATTCAAGGTCTACAGTGTGATTTTCTCATATTTGATGATTTTCACTTTTTCTTTCCATATTTCAGTTCCTACAGTGTTATTTTTTATGTTTCACGTTTTTTAGGGTTTCTCTGTCACTGTGCTCAACTGTGGTTTTACAATGCTCCACTGTGATGTCCCACTTCTCTACGCTGTTGTCACCCTGCTCTAATGTGATCTCACAGTGCTCCACTGTGGTGTCACAGTGCTCCACTTCGTTGTCACAATGCTCCACTTTGGTGTCACAGTATGCCACTGTGGTATCAGAGTTCTCCTCTCTGGTGTCACAATGCTCCACTGTGGTGTCACATGCTCCACTGTGTTGTCAGAGTCCTCCACTGTAGTTTCATTGTGGTTCACTGTGGGGAGACAGTGCTGCACTGTGGTATCACAGTGGTCCACTTTTGTGTCACAGTGTTCACTGTGGTTTATCAGTGCTCTACTGTGGTATCACAGTGCTCCACTGTCATGTCACAGTGCTCCACTCTACTGTCACCGTGCTGCTTTGTGTTGTCACAGTGCTGCACTGTGGTGTCACACTGCTACACTATTGGTCACAGTGTTCCACCTTTCTGACACAGTTCTCCACAGTGATGTAAGTGTGCTCCCCTCACTGTCACACTGCTACACTGTCATGTCACAGTGCTCAACTGTCATGTCACAATGCTCCACTCTGATGCCACAGTGGTTCACTGTGCTGTCACAGTGGTCCACTGTGCTGTCACAGTGCTGCACTGTAGTGTCACAGTGCTCCACTCTCGGGTCACAGTACTCCACTCTGCTGTCACAGTGCTCCACAGTGGTGTCACAGTGCTTTACAGTGCTTTACAGTGATGTCAGAGTGTTCCACTCTGATGTTGCACTGCTCTATTCTGTTGTCACACTCCTCCACTGTGGTGTCATTGTGCTCCTCTGTGGTGTCACAGTGCTCCTCTTCGTTGTCACAGTGCTCCACGGTGCTGTCACCCTACTCCTCTGTGGTGTCACATTTCTTCACTGTGGTGTCACAATTCTCCACTGTGGTGTCACATTCTCCACTGTGGTTTCACATGCTCCAGTGTGTTGTCATATACTCTAAAGATGCTACAACACAGAACAAAGATACGTGCACCAATGTGTTCACTGAACCCTAATTTTTAATAACCATGAGCTGGAAACAACCCAGATGTCCCTCTATGGAAGAATTGTTACAGAAACTGTGGTACATTTACACAATGGAATACTACTCATATATTAAAAAGTGATCGCATCATAAACGTTGTAGGCACATGGATGGAACTAGAAAATATTTTCTTGAGTGAGGTAACCCAAATCCAAAATGTCTTGCATGGTATGTACTCACCGATAAGTGGATTTTAGCCCAAAAGCTCAGAACACCCATGCGACAACTAAAAGTCAAATGAAGTTTTACAAGAAGTGAGACCAAAGTGTCGGTTCTTCAAACCTACTTAGAAGTGGTAACAAAATAATCAAGGCAGGCAGAGGAAGGGGGGGTATCAGGGTGGGAGGGAGAAAGGGAGGGGAAGAAAGAAGAAAGGACAGGGTCAGGTATGGGAAGAGACAGGAGAGACGTCTAGAGGGCCAGGAGAATGAATAGGAATAAGTAGCAGCGGGGTTTGGGGAACTAGGAGATGCACTAGAAATTCCCAGATGCCAGGAATTCAAGAGGTTCCCAGAACTCAATGGCATAACAACAGCTGAAATACAGGGGAGATGGAGCCTGAAGGGACTACATCCAGGAGATGGACATGGGACTCAGTTGAGGGATGGGGACACCCACCCATTTAAAAAAAAATACTGAAAATTTTCCCTGTCTAAATGAAATTTAGGGACAAAAATGGAGCAGAGATTGAAGGAAAGGCCATCCAGAGACTATAGCACTGTATTCTACCCACAGACACAAAACCCCAACACTACTGCTGATGCCAAGATGTGCTTACAGACAGGAGCCTTGTATGTCTGTGTATCCTCGGAGAGCCTCTGTCAGCAACTGACTAAGACAGATGGAGAAACTCACAGAAACTATTGGACTGAGTGTGGGGACCCCAATGGAAAAATTAGGGGAAGGGCTGAAGTAGCTGATGGGGATGGCAACCCCACAGGACGAACAACAGTATCAATTAAACAGATCCCTCAGAGCTCCCAGGGAGTAATTTACCAACTAAAGGAGTATACATGGGCAGGTTCATGACTAAAAATACTTATGTAGCAGAGCACTAACTTGTCTGGCGTCAGTGGGAGGGGTGACACTTGGTCCTGTTGAGGCTTGATACACCAGAGAAGGGGGATACTAGAGGGATTAGATGGGAGTGGCTGGGTGGGGAGGGGGAAAATTTGCGCCTCAGGGAGGGGAGAGCAAGAGGGGGATAACAACTGAAATATAAACATGTGAAATGATTAATACATTTTAAAGGGTAGAGAGGTTGAGATCATCCTTGGTTGTGTATTGGATGTGAAGCCTGCCTGGGAAAATGGGAGGAGAAGTGGAGAGGGAAAGAAAGAGCAAGGGGCAGAGAAATCAAGTCCCTCTTGAGCTGTGTGCCAAGATGCCGTGTAGAAGACAATCGATTAAGAAAATAGAACAGAGTCTGTTGGCTCCAGCTTAGACTCTATTACTGCCTTTGACCTCCTCTCCCTTCCTCCTCCAGGTTGATGACTCTGTGGTTTAAAGCCAGCTGATACTCTAGCCAGAACACAAACACCTGGAGTAGTACTCTAGGGGTAATTCTTCACAAACCATGCCAATAGCCACTCTGCACTCTTCAGTGCAACAGAAGGAAGGAGGATGGGAGTAAGGAGGAGACAGTGGAAGGAAATAGAAAAAGATGGAAGGACAAAGGAAAGAAAGGAGAGTCACTAACAAGACATACGTTATCAAAGACATAGTGAGTGACTAGTCCATTTCCCAGAATATAGCGACGTAAAACTAGCTTTACCAAAACAATTATTTGGTGTCAATTTATTGATTTCCTTAGTTGTTTACTAAAGTGTTGCTTGCATTCTGTTTGCAGAGCCCAGCTTCACTTGCTACCTGAACCAGAGAGGCCTAAAGAGCCAGGTGAGGCAGTGGCCCAGTGCCCTTCCCAGCCTGCTGACTGATGCCAGCACTTAAACACTAGCTTTTCCACCCTACCTTATGGTTTTAAAGTATAAAATGAAATTACAAAGACTTGCAGGAGCTGTCTTGGCTTCGGTCCACCTTTGACATCTCTCTTCCACTCTCAGTTGTTTCCGTGTGATTATTCCAGGAAGGTTATCCCAACAATCACTGTTCTTGGACTCAAAGTATATGTTTTTTTTTTTTCTTTCAGAGTGCTCCCTAAATCACAGACCAATTTGCTGGAGCCCAAATCATAGTCCACCAGCATTCTTTTTCCCACCTTGAAAGAATGTTAGAAGTCACAGAACTGGCTCTTATTCATAAATAGAAATTCAAACCGAAGATCACCCATTAATTAACCGGGTTAATTCACTAAAATTATTATTTTCCCTGGACCCTCCCAGGTCCCCAATCATTATTTCAGTCCACAGTCACTGTCAGACAAGCAACCTCTCTTCTTTTGGCCTTCCTGCTCATCCATCTTCTAGTCTGTTTTCTGCCTCCCTCTCTAGTCGAGGGAAGTAAAAGACTTTCGCACTGATAGGAGCTGATCCATCACAGCTTGTTTTATTTAAAAAACAAAAATAAACCCTCTCCCAGGTTTTATCAGCCATGTAGACCCGAATAGATTAAATTTGCCTTTGTGAGGTTGTTACTAAAAACATAAAGTGACATGGATATCACTCACTCCTGTATGGGCAGTACTTCGGAGGCTAGGTTAAGGAGATTTCAAAGTCAGCCTGGGAACCAGCCAGGGGGCCGGGGTTGTGGGGGCAGTGGACAAAAGAGCTAAAAGTATTTAGTTCTTCCCTTATTAATGACCTCTTCTTTCAGCTAACACCTACTTTTGCCTCTTCCAAAAGTAGTTAACAGTTACTTTTGCCTATTAGCTAAGCGCATGAAAGTGATGCTGAGAGAGAAGTTGGGGCAGCCCCCTACTGAAAAAGGAGAGAGCTCAGCTGATTCTGTAAGGCTGGATAGAAGAAATCAGGGCCTTCTCTGCATCCCACATATACAGTCGCAGGACTGAATGCCACCTTGGAAGCCTGGCCACTGTTCAGGACCTTGAATATTTCGCTGGGAGCCTCGAAGTGTAGACACCAGAACACCGGAGGTATCAGGGTTTGAATCAAGCCTCCCACCCCGGAGAGATGCCCGAAGCGACTCCTTAGAGGAGTCCCTCTCTTCTTTCATGGTATCTGGCAGTTTACCCAGTGGTGAAAATTCGGCAGAATCTGAGGCTTGTTCGGTTAAGTCCACACTGTGCCTTCCAGCTCACAGAACCCTAGAAGGACTCATTCCTCCTACTCGCATCTATTCATTCTCTGCACAGGAATCCACATTGTGATTTCAAAACACTGAGCTGGGAGACCCAGGCTCAGTCAGGACTCTACAGAGGCCAGAGGGCTGACTGTGGTTCTTGGAGTATGTTTCCTATCCTAAGTGCAAGGACTTCTTAAATGTAAAAATCCTTTGCCTTTTTATGGAGATTATGGAAAAAAGGGAAGTTCCAAGGCAGATTCGAAAGCTGAGACCCTAGCCAGGTTTGGCAGCACCTCTCCTTTCTTAGATCTGCGCACCAGGGGACCTGAAAATGCTAGTCCAGCAAATCTGAAGAGGTCACAGGCTCTTGACTACTTTTTGGGTCCTGTGGGTTGGACCCAAGCAAACTAGTGATGATTAAAGCCAGTGATCTGGAACCAGATTTGCACTCAAGGGCTAATGGCAAATTTCAAAGCGGTTTTTATTTGCCAGCCACATGTCTTGCAGCTAGTCTCACAATCCTTTTTTAGCTATTTGTGTTTCTTCTCATGTAGCTCAGGGTATGTCAAATACACTAAAGACCTGACTAGAAGCTGGTGCATCTAGAGGCCTGCTCCAGTTCTCCCTGATTTGCCAGATCAGCTGGATTGATTTTTTTTAATTCCAACATTTTCCAATAATTGTATCCTTCAGGCTAATTTGAATAATGCAAGCAATTCTTGGTGGACATTTTGAGTTATGAGCTGATGCTGTAGCTCATCTAATTGCTTGCCTAAGCCTGGGTTCCAACCTGAACCCCAGATTAATACACATGCCTATCTTTCAAGCACACAAGAAGTGAAGGCATGAAGATTAGAATTGCAGCTATCCTTGACTTTGTCAGGAGCAGCCTAAGGTAAAGGAACAAGACTCTACCTAAAACAGAAAACAAGGTCCAAAGAAACCAACCAAAAATACCACTTTGTGTACTTACGAATTTCCATTTTCATTTGTTTAGTCATAGCTTCTAAGGAGCCAAGTTTGACTTTTAATCCTCAGGGTTTGATTGGCAAAAGAAGAGGACTGGTCCAAGATTTGAACCTAGGAAGATCCTCTCAGACCCTAAGCGAGAATCCTCTAGGGGTAGGACCAACAAGCCTTAAAGAGAAGCTCCAGCTAGTCTTTCTAAGAGGGATATCTTGGAAACCTCTGGTTGAATTCAGTAAACACCAAAAGAATTGAGTTTCAGATCTACCTGAAAAGGGTAATCCAAGATTACCCAGTGCCCCAATTGCTCGAGAATGTCAAAACTAGTGTAGAGTCTGTAACACTTGCACCCACTGCAATTTAGTACACCCAGTGCTGCTTCAAGCAGAGCAAAAAACCCACCAAATTCTCCCTACTTCAGTTCTAATGTCAGAGATACAGAAAGCAGAACCCCAATCATGGGGCCCTCTTGGGAAGCGCCAGCATTGTCTCCAATCGAGACCCAACTAAAATAACATCTCGTCCAACGTTGGGCTCAAACCAACGACCCTGAGATTAATAATCTCGTGCTCTAATGACTGTGCTAGATGGGGAACTGTTCTTTCGCTTAGATGTTTACTAATTGTGACCACCACTGGGTAAGCATCCCCAGAGCAAATCCTTGGTGAGCACCTGCTCAGTTGGCATATCATATAAATACAATGCAGACAGGCAAATCCATGGCTGGCACTGGAGGAGCATGGTTAAACCTGTTTCCATTGCTGTAGCAGGTCTTTGCTCATCTGATCAGTATTTGCTTACACAACTGTATATTGGCCTCAACAGACGTCTGTGTTGTCCTCTGTTTCCCCCAAATTGAACGTAAACTAAATGTAAGAAATATCTCCTGTGAGTCTGGCACCCTGATTTTGTTGTTAACAGACATAGCGTGTCAAGTCTGAGCCTAGATGTCACAGGATCTGGGAGCTCACGTAGGGTGGCCATAGAGGCCAACAGGTCAGTCAAGGGAATCCAACTAGAGCTCAAATGACTAACCTAGATGTCAGTAGGGTTAAGTTGGGGATCCTAGTGAGGGTCCAACCAATCCAGGGGTACGGATCTGAGCCAAAGTAGGCTCAGGCAATGTTCTATCCACACCCACGCTTTGGGCTTCTCCTAGGTCCTTTTCTGTCACAGTGCCAGGAATCTGGTTCTTACCTATGCCTCTGGAATGGGACCTATCACACTGCACACAGAATACCAGATGCTTCCATTGAAGCATCAAGAACACAAAGAAATGGCTGTCAGTCTTCAGGTGTATCCTATCCTCTAGTCCTATTTCCAAATTAAGTGCTTGGCTGAGCTGCCTCATTATGTAATTGCAAACCTTCCTAATCGTGGAAGGAAGAGGCACAAAAGAACCAGCATAGGAAGGAAACACTCATCACCTCCTTTTTTACTTTTTTCAGGTTTTCTCACCTATTTTGGGTCCTTCAGTGTGAGTTTTTAATTTTCCTCGTTTTTCAGGTTTTCTCTCCATATTCAGGGTCTTTCAATGTGAATTTTTAATTTTCCACGTTTTTCAGGTTTTTTTTGTCATATTCTGTGTCTACAGTGTGATTTTCTCATTTCCACCTTTTTCAGGTTTTCTTGCTGTATTCCAGGTCCTTCAGTGTAAATTTTTAATTTTCCACGTTTTTCAGTATTTCTCGCCATATTCTGGGTAATACAGTGTGAATTTTTAATTTTCCCCTTTTTTCATGGTTTCTCTCCATAATCTGGTTCTGAAAGTGTCAATTTTTAATTTTCACCTTTTCAGGGTTTCTCTGCATATTCTGGTTCCTGCAGTGTGATTTTCTCATTTTCCAGGTTTTTCAAGTTTTTTCGTAATTCTGGGTCCTACAGTGTGATTTTCTCATTTTCCACCATTTTCAGGTTTTCTCACCATATATGGGGTCCTTCAGTGTGACTTTTTAATTTTCTACATTTTTCAAGTTTTCTCGCCATATTCCGGGGTCCTTCAGTGTGAATTTTTAATTTTCTACTTTTTTCAGTTTTTCTCATCTATTCTGTGTCCTTCAGTGTTAGTTTTTAATTTTCCTCAATTTTCAGGTTTTCTTGCCATATTCCGTGTCCTTCAGTGTTAATTTTTTTTATTCCACGTTTTTCAGGTTTTTTGGTCATATTCTTGGTCCTACAGTGTAATTTCCTCATTTCCAAGTTTTTCAGGTTTTCTTGCCGTATTCCAGGTCCTTCAGTGTGAATTTTTAATTTTCCACGTTTTTCAGAATTTCTCGACATATTCTGGGTAATACAGTGTGAATTTTCCACTTTTTTCCTGTTTTCTTGCCATATTCTGGGACTGACAGTGTGAATTTTTAATTTTCACCTTTTTCAGGGTTTCTAAGCATATTCTGGGTCCTGCAGTGTGATTTTCTCATTTTCCACGTTTTTCAAGTTTTTACTTAATTCTGGGTCCTTCAGTGTGAGTTTATAATTTTCCTAGTTCTTCAGGATTTCTCGCCATATTCGGGGTCCTTCAGTGTGAATTTTTAATTTTCCACGTTTTTCAGGTTTTTTGCTCATATTCTGGGTCTTACAGAATGATTTTATCATTTTCACGTTTTTCAGGGTTTCTTGGCGTATTCCAGGTCCTTCACTGTGAATTTTGAATTTTCCACGTTTTTCAGTATTTCTTGCCATATTCTGGGTAATACAGTGTGAATTTTTAATTTTCCACTTTTTTCAGGGTTTCTTGCCATAATCTGGGTCCGACAGTGTGAATTTTTAATTTTCACCTTTTCAGGGTTTCTTGGCATATTCTGGGTCCTGCAGTGTGATTTTCTCATTTTCCTCGTTTTTCAAGTTTTAATGTAATTCTGGGTCCTACACTATGATTTTCTCATTTTCCACTTTTTCAGGTTTTCTCGCCATATTTGTGGTCCTTCTGTGTGAGTTTTTAATTTTCTATTTTTTTCAGGATTAATCGCCATATTCGGGGTCCTTCAGTGTGAATATTTAATTTTTACTTTTTTCAGTTTTTCTCACCTATTCTGGGTCCTTCAATGTGAGTTTTTAATTTCCCTCGTTTTTCAAGTTTTCTCGCCATATTCGGGGTGTTTCAGTGTGAACTTTTAATTTTCCACGTTTTTCAAGTTTTTTTGTCATATTCTGGGTCTTACAGTGTGATTTTCTCATTTCCACCTTTTTCAGGTTTTCTTGCCGTATTCCAGGTCCTTCAGTGTGAATTTTTAATTTTCCACATTTTTCAGTATTTCTCGCCATATTCTGGGTAATACAATGTGAATTTTTAATTTTCCAATTTTTTCATGGTATCTCTCCATAATCTGGGTCAGACAGTGTGAATTTTTAATTTTCACCTTTTCAGGGTTTCTCTGCATATTCTGGGTCCTGCAGTGTGATTTTCTCATTTTCCACGTTTTTCAAGTTTTTTCGTAATTCTGTGTCCTACAGTTTGATTTTCTCATTATACACCTTTTTCAGGTTTTCTCGCCATATTTGGGGTCCTTCACTGTGAGTTTTTAATTTTCTATATTTTCAGGGTTTCTCGCCATATTCTGGGTCCTACAGCGTGCATTTTTAATTTTCTACTTTTTTCAGGGTTTCTCGCCATATTCTGTGTTCTACAGCGTGTATTTTTAATTTTCTACTTTTTTCAGGGTGTCTCGCCATATTCTGGATCCTTCATTGTGAGTTTTAAATTTTACTTGTTTTTCAGATTTTGTTGCCGTATTCCAGGTCCTTCAGTGTGAATTTTGAATTTTCCACGTTTTTCAGTATTTCTTGCCATATTCTGGGTAATACAGTGTGAGTTTTTATTTTTCTACTTTTTAAAGTGTTTCTCCCCATATTCGGGGTACTACAGTGTAATTTTCTCATTTTCGTCGTTTTTCAAGTTTTTTCGCAATTCTGTTTCCTTCAGTGTGAGTTTTTAATTTTCCTCGTTTTTCAGGTTTTCTCTCCAAATTCCGGGTCCTTCAGTGTGAATTTTTAATTTTCCACGTTTTTCAGGTTTTTTCGTCATATTCTGGGTCTTACCCTGTGATTTTCTCATTTCCACGTTTTTCAGGTTTTCTTGCCATATTCCAGGTCCCTCAGTGTGAATTTTTAATTTTCCACGTTTTTCACTATTTCTCGCAATATTCTGGGTAATACAGTGTGAATTTTTAATTGTCCTCTTTTTAATGGTTTCTCAAGATAATCTGGGTCCGACAGTATGAATTTTTATTTTTCAAGTTTTTCAGGGTTTCTCCGCATATTCTGTGTTTTGCCGGGTGATTTTCTCAATTTCGAAGTTTTTCAATTTTTTTCGCAATTCTGGGTCCTACAGTGTGATTTTCTTATTTTCCACCTTTTTCAGGTTTTCTCTCCATATTCGGGGTTCTTCAGTGTGCGTTTGTAATTTTCTACTTTTTTCAGGGTTTATCGCCATATTCTGGGTCCTACATTGGGATTTTGTCATTTTCCACTTTTTCCAAGTTTTTTCCCAATTCTGGGTCCTACAGTGTGATTTTCTCATTTTCCACCTTTTTCAGGTTTTCTGGCCATATTTGGGTCCTTGAGTGTGAGTTTTTAATTTTCTACTTTTCAGGGTTTCTCGCCATATTCTGGGTCCTACAGAGTGTATTTTTAATTTTCCACGTGTCTCAGGGTTTCTAGCCATATTCTGGGCCCTACACTGTGATTTTCTCATTTTCGACATTTTTCAAGTTTTTTCGTAATTCTGGGTCCTACAGTGTGATTTTCTTATTTTCCACCTTTTTCAGGTTTTCTCTCCATATTTGGGGTCCTTCAGTGTGAGTTTGTAATTTTCTACTTTTTTCAGGGTTTCTTGCCATATTCTGGGTCCTTCAGTGTGAATTTTTAATTTTCCTCGTTTTTCAGGTTTTCTTGCCATATTCCAGGTCCTTCAATTTGAATTTTTAATTTTCCTCATTTTTCAGGTTTTTTCCACATCTTCTGGGTCCTACACTGTGATTTCTCATACCACGTTTTTCAGGTTTTCTTGCCATATTCCAGGTCCTTCAGTGTGAATGTTTACTTTTCCACATTTTTCAGTATTTCTCGCCCTATTCTGGGTAATACAGTGTGAATTTTTAATTTTCCACTTTTTTCATCTTTTATTGCCATATTGTGGGTCCGACAGTGTAAATTTTTAATGTTCACGTTATTCAGGGTTTCTCGGCATATTCTGGGTCTTGCAGTGTCATTTTCTCATTTTCGACGTTTTTCAATTTTTTTCGTAATTCTGGGTTCTACACTGGGTTTTATCATTTTCCACCTTTTTCATGTTTTTCGCCGTATTCGGGGTCCTTCAATGTGAGTTTTTAATTTTCTACTTTGTTCAGGGTTTCTCGCCATATTCTGGGTCCTACAGTGTGATTTTCACTTTTTCCAACTTTTTCAGTTTTTCTAGGCATATTCTGGGTCTTCAGTGAGAGTTTTTAATTTTTTACTTTTTTCAGTGTTTCTCGCCCTATTCTGTGCCCTACAGTGTGAATTTTAAATTTTCCACGGTTTTCAGGGTTTTTCGCCATATTCTGGTTCCTATAGTGTGAATTTTTAATTTTTTCACGTTTTCAAGTAATTTTTGTTTTATTCCGGGTCCTACTGTGTGATTTTCTCATTTTCCACCTTTTTCAGTTTTTCTCGGCATATTCGGGGTCCTTCAGTGTGAGTTTTTAATTTTCTACTTTTTTCAGGTTTTCTCGCCATATTCTGGATACTACAGCCTGTATTTTTCATTTTCCACGTTTTTCAGGGTTTCTCGGCCTATTCAGGGTCCTGCAGTGTGAATTTTTAATTTTCCACGTTTTAAAGTTTTTTTCCTCATAATCTGGGTCCTACAGTGTGAATATTTCATTTTCCATGTTTTTCAGTTTTTCTCGCCATATTCTGTGTCCGACAGTTTGAATATTTAATTTTCACGTTTTTCAGGGTTTCTCTGCATATTCGGGGTCCTACAGTGTTGTTTTCTCATTTTCTATTTTTTCAGGGTTTTTTGCCATATTCTGTGTCCTACACCGTGTACTTGTGTATTTTTAATTTTCCACGTTTATCAGGGTTTCTAGGCATATTATGGTTCCTACAGTGTGATTTTCTCATTTTCCCCGTTTTTCAAGTTTTTTTGCAATTCTGGGTCCTACAGTGTGAATTTCTCATTTTCCACCTTTTTCAGGGTTTCTTGCCATATTCCAGGTCTTTCTGAGTGAGTAGTTAATTTTCCCCTTTTTCAAGTTTATTCGGAATTCTGGGTCCTACAGTGTGATTATTCTCATTTTACACCTTTTTCATGTTTAATTGCCATATTCAGGGTCCTTCAGTGTGAGTTTTTAATTTTCTACTTTTTTTCAGGGTTTCTTGACATATTCTAGGTCCTTCAGTGCTTGTTTTTACTCTTCCAATTTTTTCAGGTTTTCTCGCCATATTCCAGATCCTTGAGTGTGAGTTGTTAATTTCCATGTTTTTCAGGTTTTCTCACCATATTCGGGTTCCTTCACTGTGAGATTTTAATTTTCTACTTTTTTCAGGGTTTCTCGCAATATTCTGGTTCCTACAGCGTGTATTTTTAATTTTCCACGTTTCTCAGGGTTTCTTGGCATATTCTGTGTCCTACAGTGTCAATTTTTAATTTTAAAAGTTTTTACGTTTTTTTCGTCATATTCTGGGTTCTACAGTGTGAATTTTTAATTTTCCACGTTTTTCAAGGTTTCTTGCCATATTCTGGTCCTACAGTGTGAATTTTTAAATTTCAACTTTTCTCAGGTTTAATTTTCTACGTTTTTCAGGGTTTCTTGGCATATACTGTGTCCTACAGTGTGATTTTCTCATTTTCTATCTTTTTCAGGTTTTCTCGCCATATTTGAGGTCCTTCAGTGTGAATTTTTAATTTTCTACTTTCTTCAGGGTTTCTCACCATATTCTGAGTCCTACAGTGTGAATATTAAATTTTCCACGTTTTTAAGGGTTTCTCGCAATATTCTGGGTCCTACAATGTGATTTTCTCATTTTCCACCTTTCTCAGGTTTTCTCCTTATATTCTGGGTCCTACAGCGTGTATTTTTAATTTTCCACGTTTTTCAGGGTCTCGGCATATTCTGAGTCCTACAGTGTGATTTACTCATTTTCCAACTTTTTCAGGTTTTCTCGGCATATTCTGAGTTCTACAGTGTGAATTTTTAATTTTCCACGTTTTTCAGGTTTTCTCGCCATATTCTGGGTCCTTCAGTGTGAGTTTTTAATTTTCCTCGTTTTTCAGGTTTTCTCGCCATATTCCTGGTCCTTCAGTGTGAATTTTTAATTTTCCACGTTTTTCAGTATTTCGCGCCATAATCTGCTTCTGACTATGCATATTTAATTTTCACGTTTTTCAGGGTTTCTAGGCATATTCTGGGTCCTGCAGTGTGATTTTCTCATTTTCCACGTTTTTCAAGTTGTTTGTAATTCTGGGTCCTACAGTGTGATTTTCTCATTTTCCACTTTTTTCAGGTTTTCTCGCCATATTTGGGGTCCTTCAGTGTGAGTTTTTAATTTTCTATGTTTTCAGGGTTTCTCGCCATAATCTGGGTCCTATAGCGTGTATTTTTTAATTTTCCACGTTTTCAGGGTTTCTAGACATATTCTGGGTCCTACAGTTTGATTTTCTTTTTTTCGTCATTTTTCAAGTTTTATCACAATTCTGGGTCCTACAGTTTGATTATTCTCATTTTCAACCTTTTTCAGGTTTTCTCGCCATATTTGGGGTCCTTCAGTGTGAGTTTTTAGTTTTCAACTTTTTTCAGGGTTTCTTGCCATATTCTGGGTCCTTCAGTGTGAGTTTTTATTTTTACTCGTTTTTCAGGTTTTATCGCCATATTCCGGGTCCTTTAGTGTGCATTTATAATTTTCCAAGGTTTCTCGCCATATTCAGTGTCCAAAAGTTTGAATTTTTAATTTTCAGGTTTTTCAGGGTTTCTCTGCATATTCTGGGTCCTTCAGTGTTATTTTCTCATTTTCCAACTTTGTCAGGTTTTATCGCCATATTTGGGGTCCTTCAGTGTGAGTTTTTAATTTTCCTCGTTTTTCAGGTTTTCACACCATTTTCCGGGACCTTCAGTGTGAACTTTTAATATTCCACGTTTTTCAGTGTTTTTTTTTTTTGTCATATTCTGTGTCCTACATTGTGATTTTTCTCATTTCGATGTTTTTCAGGTTTTCTTGCCGTATTCCAGGTCCTTCAGTGTGAATTTTTAATTTTCCACGTATTCCAGTATTTCTCCCCATACTCTGGGTAATACAGTGTGAGTTTTAAATTTTCCACTTTTTTTCATGGTTTCTCGCCATAATCCATGTCCTACAGCGTGTATTATTAATTTTCCACGTTTTCAGCGTTTCTACCCATATTCTGGGTCCTTCAGTGTGAGTTTTTATTTTTACTCGTTTTTCAGGTTTTCTCGCCATATTCCGGGTCCTTCAGTGTGCATTTATAATTTTCCAATTTTTCATGTTTTCTCGCCATATTCTGTGTCTGAAAGTGTGAATTTTTAATTTTCAGGTTTTTCAGGGTTTCTCTGCATATTCTGGGTCCTTCAGTGTTATTTTCTCATTTTCCAAGTTTTTCTAGTTTTTTCGTAATTCTGGGTCCTACAGTGTGATTTTCTCATTTTCCAACTTTGTCAGGTTTTCTCGCCATATTTGGGGTCCTTCAGTGTGAGTTTTAATTTTCCTCATTTTTCAGGTTTTCACGCCATATTCTGGGTCCTTCAGTGTGAATTTTTAATATTCCACGTTTTTCAGTATTTTTTGCCATACTCTGGGTAATACAGTGTGAGTTTTAAATTTTCCACTTTTTTTTCATGGTTTCTCGCCATAATCTGGGTCCTACAGCATGTATTTTTAATTTTCCACGTTTTCAGTGTTTCTCAACATATTCTGGGTCCTACAGTGTGATTTTCTCATTTTCGAAATTTTTCAAGTTTTTTTGCAATTCTGGGTCCTGCAGTGTGATTGTTCTCATTTTCCACCTTTTTCAGGTTTTCTCGCCATATTCGGGGTCCTACATTGTGTATTTTAAGTTTCAACATTTTTCAGGTTTTCTCGCCATATTCTGGGTCCTTCAGTGTGAGTTTTTAATTTTCTTCCTTTTTCAGGTTTTCTCGCCATATTCCGGCTCCTTCAGTGTGAATTTTTAATATTCCATGTTTTTCAGTTTTTTTTTCGTCATATTTTGGGTCCTACAGTGTGATTTTCTCATTTTCCACCTTTTTCAGGTTTTCTCCCCTTATTCTGGGTCCTTCAGTGTGAGTTTTTAATTTTCTTCCTTTTTCAGGTTTTCTTGCCATTTTCTGGGTCCTTCAGTGTGAGTTTTTAATTTTCCTCGTTTTTCAGGTTTTCTCGCCATATTCCTGGTCCTTCAGTGTGAATTTTTAATTTTCCACGTTTTTCAGTATTTCTCGCCATATTCTGGGTAATACAGTGTGAATTTTTAATTTTCCACTTTCATGGTTTCTCGCCATAATCTGCTTCTGACTGTGAATATTTAATTTTCACGTTTTTCAGGGTTTTCTAGGCATATTCTGGGTCCTGCAGTGTGATTTTCTGATTTTCCACGTTTTTCAAGTTTTTCGTAATTCTGGGTCCTACAGTGGTGATTTTCTCATATTCCACTTTTTTCAGGTTTTCTCGCCATATTTGGGGTCCTTCAGTGTGAGTTTTTAATTTTCTACTTTTTTCAGGGTTTCTCGCCATAATCTGGGTCCTATAGCGTGTATTTTTAATTTTCCACGTTTTCAGCGTTTCTAGCCATATTCAGGGTCCTTCAGTGTGAGTTTTTTATTTTTACTCGTTTTTCAGGTTTTCTCGCCATATTCCAGGTCCTTCAGTGTGATTTTTTAATTTTCCACGTTTTGCAGGGGTTTTTTGTAATATTCTGGGTCTTACATTGTGATTTTTCTCATTTTCTACCTTTTTCAGGTTTTCTCGCCATATTTGGGGTCCTTCAGTGTGAGTTTTTACTTTTCTAATTTTTCAGGGTTTTTCGACCTATTTTGGGGTCCTACAGTGTTTATTTTTAATTTTCACGTTTTTCAGGCTTTCAGGGCATATTCTTTGTCCTACAGTGTGATTTTCTCATTTTCGACGTTTTTTCAATTTTTTTTGCAAATCTGGGTCCTACAGTGTGATCATTCTCATTTTACAAATTTTTCAGGTTTTCTCGCCTATTTGGGGTCCTTCCGTGTGAGTTTTTAATTTTCTACTTTTTTCGGGGTTTCTCCCCATATTCTGGGTCCTACAGCTTGTATTTTTAATTTTCTACTTTTTTTCAGGTTTTCTCAACATATTCTGTGTCCCTCAGTGTGAGATTTTAATTTTCCACATTTTTCAGGTTTTCTCACCATATTCTGTGTCCCTCAGTGTGAGTTTTTAATTTTCCTCATTTTTCAGGTTTTCTTGCCATATTCCGGGTCCTTCAGTGTTAATTTTTAATTTTCCACGTTTTTCAGGTTTTTTGGTCATATTCTGGGTCCTACAGTGTGATTTTCTCATTTCCACGTTTTTTAGGAATTCTTGACTTATTCCAAGTCCTTCAGTGTGAATTTTTAATTTTCTACACTTTTCAGTATTTCTCGCCATATTCTGGGTAATACAGTGTGAATTTTTAATTTTCCACTTTTTTCATGGTTTCTTGCCATATTCTGGGACCTACAGTGTGAATTTTTAATTTTCACCTTTTTCATGGTTTCTCAGCATTTTCTGGTTCCTTCAGGGTAATTTTCTCATTTTCCACGTTTTTCAAGTTTTTTCGTAATTCTGGGTCCTACAGTGTGATTTTCTCATTTTCCACCTTTTTCAGGTTTTCTCGCCATATTTGGGGTATTCAGTGTATGTTTTTACATTTCTAAGTGTATGTATTTACATTTTACATTACATTTTTCAGGGTTTTTCGACATATCTTGGGTCCTACAGCGTGTATTTTTAATTTTCCACATTTTCAGGGTTTCTCGGCTTATTCTTGATCCTACAGTGTGATCTGCTCATTTTTGACGTCTTTCAAGTTTTTTCGCAATTTTGGGTCCTACAGTATTATTATTCTCATTTTCCACCTTTTTCAGTTTTTCTCTCCATATTCGGGGTCCTTCAGTGTGAATTTTTATTTTCTACTTTTTTCAGGTTTTCTTGCCATATTCTGGGTCCTTCAGTGTGAGTTTTTAATTTTCTTCGTTTTTCAGGTTTTCTCCCCATATTCTGGGTCCTTCAGTTTGAATTTTTAATTTTCCACGTTTTTCAGGGTTTCTAGGCATATTTTGGGTCCTACAGTGTAATTTTCTCATTTTCATGTTTTTTCGCAATTCTGGTTCCTACACTGTGATTATTCTCTTTTTCCACCCTTTTCAGGTTTTCTCACCATATTCGTGGTCCTTTAGTGTGAGGTTTTAATTTTCTACTTTTTTCAGGGTTTCTCGCCATATTCTGGGTCCTACAGTGTGATTTTTTCATTTATGACGTTTTACAAGTTTTTTCGCAATTCTGGGTCCTACAGTGAGATTATTCTCATTTTTCACCTTTTTTAGGGTTTTTCGCCATATACGGAGTCCTACAGTGTGAATTTTTAATTTTAAACGTTTTTAAGTATTTTTTCATCATATTCTGGGTCCTATAGTATGATTTTTTCATTTTCCAACTTTTTCAGGTTTTCTCGCCATATTTGAGGTCTTTTAGTGTGAGTTTTTAATTTTCTACTATTTTCAGGATTTGTTGCCATATTCTGGGTCCTACAACGTGTATGTTTAATTTTGAAATTTTTTCAGGGTTTCTCTGCATATTCTGGTCCTACAGTGTGTTTTTTCTCATTTTCGACGTTTTCCACGTTATTTTTGCAATTCTGGGTCCTACAGTGTGATTTTTCTCATTATCCACCATTTTCAGGTTTTCTCGCCATATTTGGGGTCCTTCAGTGTGAGTTTTTAATTTTTTACTTTTTTCAGGGTTTCTTTCCGTATTTTAGGTCCTACAGTGTGAATTTTAAATTTTCCACATTTTTTTCAGGGTTTCTAGCCATATTCTGTGAACTACAATGTGAATTTTTAATTTTAAACGTTTTTAAGTTTTTTTCTTCATATTCTGGGTCCTAGAGTGTGATTTTCTCATTTTCCAACTTTTTCAGGTTTTCTCGACATATTCTTGGTCCTATAGTGTTAATTTTTAATTTTCCACATTTTCCAGGGTTTCTCGCCATATCCTGGGTCCTACAGTGCGAATATTTAATTTTCCATGTTTTTCAGGTTTTTTCATCATATTCTGGGTCCTACAGTGTGATTTTCTCATTCCCACGTTTTTCAGTTTTTCTTGCCATATTCCAGGTCCTCAGTGTGAATTTTTAATTTTCCACTTATTTCATGGTTTCTCGCCATATTCTGGGGCCGACAGTGTGAATTTTTTATTTTCATGTTTTTCAGGGTTTCTCGGCATATTCTGGGTCCTATAATGTGATTTTCTCATTTTCGACGTTTTTCAAGTTTTTTCGCAATTCTGGGTCCTATGGTGTGATTTCCTCATTTTCCACCTCTTTCAGGTTTTCTTGACATATTCGGGGTCCTTCTGTGTGAGTTTTTTAATTTCTACTTTTTTCAGGGTTTCTTGCCATATTCTGGGTCCTACAGTGTGAATTTTAAATTTTCCACGTTTTTTCAGGGTTTCTCGCCAAATTCAGTGTGAATTTTTAATTTTAAACGTTTTTAAGTTTTTTTTTTCTCATATTCTGTGTCCTTCATTGTGATTTTCTCATTTTCCAACTTTTTCAGGTTTTCTGGGCATATTCTGGGTCCTACAGTGTGAATTTTTAATTTCCTACCTTTTTCAAGTGTTCTAGCCATATTTTGGTCCTACAGTGTGAATTTTTAATTTTCCACATTTTTCAGTGTTTTTCGCCATATCCTGGGTCCTACAGTGGTAATATTTAATTTTCCATGTTTTTCAGGGTTTTTCGTCATAATCTGGGTCCTAGAGTGTGATTTTCTCATTTCTATGTTTTTCAGGTTTTCATGCCATATTCCAGGTCCTCAGTGTGAATTTTTAATTTTCCACGTTTTTCAGTGTTTCTCACCATATTCTGGGTAATACAGTGTAAATTTTTAATTTTCCACTTTTTTCATGGTTTCTCACCATATTCTGGTCCTACAGTGTGAATATTTAATTTTCCACCTTTTCAGGTTTTCTCTGGACATTTTGGGTCCTACACTGTGAATTTTTAATTTTCCACGTTTTTCAAGTTTCTTTTCATATTCTGGTCCTACAGTGTGAATTTATAATTTTCCATATTTTTCAGGTTTTCTCGCCATATTCTGGGTCCTTCAGTGTGAATTTTTAATTTTCCAGGTTTTTCAGGGTTTCTTAGCATATTCTGGGTCCTGTAGTGCGATTTTCTCATTTTCGACGTTTTTCATGTTTTTTCACAATTCTGGGTCCTACACTGTGATTATTCTCATTTTCCACCTTTTTCAGTTTTTCTCGCCATATTCGGGGTCCTTCAGTGTGAATTTTTAATTTTCTACTTATTTCAGGTTTTCTCGCCATATTCTGGGTCCTTCAGTGCGAGTTTTTAATTTTCCAAGTTTTTCAGGTTTTTTCGTCATATTCTGGGTTCTACAGTGGTAATATTTAATTTTCCATGTTTTTCAGGTTTTTTTTCGTCATATTCTGGGTCCTAGAGTGTGATTTTCTCATTTCTACGTTTTTCAGGTTTTCTTGCCCCATTCCAGGTCCTCAGTGTGAATTTTTAATTTTCCACGTTTTTCAGTGTTTCTCACCACATTCTGGGTAATACAGTGTGAATTTTTATTTTTCCACTTTTTTTCATGGTTTCTCATCATATTCTGGGTCCTACACTGTGAATATTTAATTTTCCACCTCTTTCAGGTTTTCTCTGGACTTTTTGGGTCCTATAGTGTGAATTTTTAATTTTCCACGTTTTTCAAGGTTTCATTCCATATTCTGGTCCTACTGTGTGAATTTATAATTTTGATATTTTTCAGGTTTTCTCGCCATATTCTGGGTCCTTCAGTGTGAATTTTTAATTTTCCACGTTTTTCAGGGTTTCTTGGCATATTCTTGGTCTGGTAGTGTGATTTTCTCATTTTCCACGTTTTTCAAGTTTTTTTTGTAATTCTAGTTCCTACAGTGTCATTTTCTCATTTTCCAACTATTTCATATTTTCTCGCCATATTCTGAGTCCTTCAGTGTTTGTTTTTAATTTGCTACTTTTATCAGGCTTTCTTGCCATATTCTGTGTCCTTCAGTGTGAATTTTTAATATTCCACGTTTTTTGGTTTTTTTTTTTTTGTCATATTCAGGGTCCTACAGTGTTATTTTCTCATTTCCATGTTTTTCAGGTTTTCTTGCCTTATGCCAGGTCCTTCAGTGTGAATTTTTAATTTCCCACGTTTTTCAGTATTTCTCTCCAAATTCTGGGTAATACAGTGTGAATTTTTTAATTTTCCACTTTTTTTAATGGTTTCTTGCCATATTCTGGGTCCTTCAGTGTGAATTTTTAATTTTCACGGTTTTCAGGCTTTCTAGGCATATTCTGGGTCCTGCAGCGTGATTTTCTCATTTTCCACCTTTTTCAGGTTTTCTCGTCATATTTGGGGTCCTTCACTGTGAGTTTTTAATTTTCTACTTTTTTTCAGGTTTTCTCGCCATATTCTGGTTCTGATAGTGTGAATTTTTAATTTTCACTTTTTTCAGGGTTTCTAGGCATATTCTATGTCCTGCAGTGTGATTTTCTCATTTTCCAGGTTTTTCAAGTTTTTTTCGTAATTCTGGGTCCTATAGTGTGATTTTTCTCATTTTCCAACTTTTTCAGGTTCTCGGCATATTCTGGGTCCTACATTGGGAATTTTTTATTTTCCACGTTTTTCAAGGTTTCTTGCCATATTCAGGACCTACAGTGTGAATTTTTAATTTTCCACGTTTTTCAGTGTTTCTCGCTATATTCTGGGTCCTACATTGTTAATAATTAATTTTCCATGTTTTTCAGGTTTTATCAACATATTCTGGGTCCTTCAGTGTGAGTTTTTAATTTTCCTCATTTTTCAGGTTTTCTCGCCATATTCACGATCCTTCAGTGTGAACTTTTAATTTTCGACGTTTATCAGGTTTTTTCGTCATATACTGGGTCCTACAGTGTGATTTTCTCATTTCAATGTTTTTCAGGTTTTCTTGCCATATTCCAGGTCCTTCAGTGTGATTTTTTAATTTTCCACTTTTTTCATGGTTTCTTGCCATATTCGGTGTACGACAGTGTGAATTTTTAATTTTCACGTTTTTTAGGGTTTTTGTCCATATTCTGGGTCCGATAGTGTCAATTTTTAATTTTCAGGTTTTTGAGGGTTTCTAGGCATATTCTCGGTCCTTCAGTGTAATTTTCTCATTTTCCACCTTTTTCAGGTTTTCTCGCCATATTTGGGTCCTTCTCTGTGAGTTTTTAATTTTCTACTTTATTCAGGGTTTCTCGCCATATTCTGGGTCGTAGAGTGTGAATTTTAAATTTTCCAAGTTTGCAGAGTTTATCGCCATATTCTGCTTCCTACAGTGTGAATTTTAAAATTTCCAAGTTTTTCAATGTTTCTCGTCATATTCAGGGTCCTACAGTGTGAAATGTTAATTTTAAATGTTTTTTAAGTTTTTTTTCGTCATATTCTGTGTCCTACAGTGTGATTTTCTCATGTTCCTCCTTTTTCGGGTTTTCTCGCCATATTTGGGGTCCTTCACTGTGAATTTTTAATTTTCTACTTTTTTCAGGGTTACTCACCATATTCTGGATTGTACAGTGTGAATTTTAAATTTTCCAAGTTTTTCAGGGTTTCTCGCCATATCCTGGGTCCTACAGTGTTAATATTTAATTTTCCATGTTTTTCAGGTTTTCTCGCCATATTCTGGATCCTTCAGTGTGAGTTTTTAATTTTCCACGTTTTCAGTGTTTCTCGCCATAATGTGGGTAATAGAGTGTGAATTTTTAATTTTCCACCTTTTTCATGATTTCTCGCCATATTCTGGGTCCGACAGTGTAAATTTTTAATTTTAATGTTTTTCAGGGTTTCTCGGCATATTCTGGGTCCTGCAGAGTGATTTTCTCATTTCCATGTTTTTGGAGTTTTTTCCTAATTCTGGGTCCTACAGTGTGATTTTCTCATTTTCCACATTTTTTAGGTTTTCGCGCTGTATCCGGGGTCCTTTAGTGTGAGTTTTTTAATTTCTACTTTTTTCAGAGTTTCTCGACATATTCTGGGTCATACAGTTTGAATTTTAAATTTTCCAAGTTTTTCAGGGTTTGTTGCCATATTCTGCGTCCTACAGTGTGAATTTAAAATTTTCCACATTTTTCAATGTTTCTCGCCATATTCATGGTCATACTGTTTGAATTTTTAATTTTAAAAGTTTTTAAGTTTTTTTTCGTCATATTCTGGGTCCTACAGTGTGATTTTCTCATTTCCATGTTTTTTAGGTTTTCTCGCCATATTCTGGATCCTTCAGTGTGAGTTTTTAATTTTCCACGTTTTTCAGTGTTTCTCGCCATATGTGGGTAATACAGTGTGAATTTTTAATTTTCCACTTTTTTCATGGTTTCTTGCCATATTGTGGATCCGACAGTCTGAATTTTTAATTTTCACGTTTTTCTGGGTTTCTTGGCATATTCTGGGACCTGCAGTGTGATTGTCTCATTTTCCACGTTTTTCAAGTTTTTTTCGTAATTCTGGGTCCTACAGTGTGATTTTCTCATTTTCCACCTTTTTCAGGTTTTCTCGCCTTATTTGGGTTCCTTCACTGTGAATTTTAATTTTCTACTTTTTTCAGGGTTTCTCACCATATTCTGGTTCTTACAGTGTGAATTTTAAATTTTCCACGTTTTTCAGAGTTCCTCCCCATATTCTGGGTCCTACAATGTGAATTTTTAATTTTAAACGTTTTTAAGTTTTTTTTTTTTTTTTTTGTCATATTCTGGGTCCTACAGTGTGATTTTCTCATTTTCCAACTTTTCAGGTTTTCTCGGCATATTCTGAATCCTACAGTGTGAATTTTTAATTTTCCACCTTTTTCAAGGTTTCTTGCTATGTTCAGGTCCTACACTGTGAATTTTTAATTTTCCACCTTTTTCAGGTTTTTTCGACATATTTGGGGTCCTTCACTGTGAGTTTTTAATTTTCTACTTTTTTTTCATGGTTTCTTGCCATATTCTGGGTCCGACAGTATGAATTTTTAATTTTCACGTTTTTCAGGTTTTCTCCCTCTATTCTGGGTCTGATAGTGTGAATTATTAATCTTCACGTTTTTCAGGGTTTCTCGGCATATTCTGGGTCCGGTAGTGTGATTTTCTCATTTTCCACGGTTTTCAAGTTTTTCGTAATTCTGGGTCCTACTACAGTGTGATTTTCTCATTTTCCACCTTTTTCAGGTTTTCTCGCCATATTCTGTGTTCTACAGTGTGATTATCTCATTTTCACCTTTTTCAGGTTTTCTTGCCATATTCCAGGTCCTTCAGTGTGAATTTTTAATTTTCCACGTTTTTCAAGGTTTCTTGCCATATTCTGGTCCTACTGTGTGAATTTTGAATTTTCCCCATTTTTTAGTGTTTCTCACCATATCCTGGGTCCTACAGTGTTAATATTTAATTTTCCATGTTTTTCAGGTTTTCTTGCCATAGTCTGGGTACTTCAGTGTGACTTTTTACTTTTCCTGGTTTTTCAGGTTCTCTAGCCATATTCAAGGTTCTTCAGTGTGAATTTTTATTTTTCCACGTTTTTCAGGTTTTTTCATCATATTCTGGGTTCTACAGTGTGATTTTCTCATTTCCACGATTTTCAGGTTTTCTTGCTATATTCCAGGTCCTTCAATGTGACTTTTTAATTTTCAACGTTTTTCAGTGTTTCTCGCCATATTGTGGGTAATACAGTGTGAAATTTTAATTTTCCACTTTTTTCATGGTTTCTCGCCATATTCTGGATCCGACAGTGTGAATTTTTAATTTTCATGTTTTTCAGCGTTTCTTGGCATAACTGGGTCCTGTACTGTGATTTTCTCATTTTCCACTTTTTTCAAGTTTTTTCGCAATTCTGTGTCCTACAGTGTAATTTTCTCATTTTCCACCTTTTTCAGGTTTTCGCACTGTATTAGGGTTCCTTTTGTGTGAGTTTTTTAATTTCTACTTTTTTCAGGGTTTCTCGGTATATTCTGGGTCCTGCAGTGTGATTTTCTCATTTCCATGTTTTTGAAGTTTTTTCCTAATTCTGGGTCCTACAGTGTGATTTTCTCATTTTCCACATTTTTCAGGTTTTCGCTCAGTATCCGGTGTCCTTTTGTTTGAGTTTTTTAATTTCTACTTTTTTCAGGGTTTCTTGCCATATTCTGGGTCCTACAGAGTGTATTTTTAATTTTTGACGTTTTTCATGGTTTCTCTGCATATTCTGAGTCCTACAGAGTGACTTTCTCATTTTCGACCCTTTTCAAGTTTTTTTTACCAATTCTGGGTTCTATAGTGTGAGTTTCTCATTTTCCACCTTTTTCAGGTTTTCTTGCCATATACGGGGTCCTGCAGTGTGAATTTTTAATTTTAAACGTTTTTAAGTTTTTTTTAGTCATATTCTGGATCCTACAGTTGATTTTCTCATTTTCCACCTTTTTCAGTTTTTCTCGCCATATTCTGGGTCCTTCAGTGTGAGTTTTTAATTTTCCTCGTTTTTCAGGTTTTCTCCCCATATTTGGGTCCTTCAGTGGGAATTTTTAATTTTCCACGTTTTTCAGGTTTTTTTGTCATATTCTGTGTTCTACAGTGTGATTTTCTCATTTCCACGATTTTCAGGTTTTCTTGCCATATTCCAGGTCCTTCAGTGTGAGTTTTTAATTTTTTTACTTTTTTTCAGGGTTTCTCACCATATTCTGGTTCCTACAGCATGTATTTTTAATTTTCCACTTTTTCAGGGTTTCTCCTCATATTCTGTGTCCTACAGTGTGATTTTCTCATTTTCAACGTTTTTCAAGTTTTTTCGCAATTCTGGGTCCTTCAGTGTGATTTTCTCTTTTTCTACCTTTTTCAGGTTTTCTCATCATATACGGGGTCCTACAGTGTGAATTTTTATTTTTTAACGTTTATAAGTTTTTTTCGTCATATTCTGGGTCCTATAGTATGATTTTCTTATTTTCCACCTTTTTCAGGTTTTCTCCCAATATTCGGGGTCCTTCAGTGTGATTTTTTTCATTATCCCCGTTTTTCAGGGTTTCTCGCCATTTTTCAGGTCATTCTGTGTGTGTTTTTTATTTTCGAAATTTTTCAGTGATTTTATCGCCATATTCTAGGTATTACAGTATGATTTTCTCATTTTTCGATTCTTTCATGGTTTGTCACCATATTTCAGGTCCTACAGTGTGATTTTCTCATTTTTCGTCTTTTTTAGGTTTTATCACTATATTCCTGGTCCTACAGAGTGATTTTCTCATTTTCCACATTATTCAGGATTTCTTGCCATATTCCAGGCCTTCAGTGTGATTTTTTCATTATCCACGTTTTTCAGGGTTTCTTGCCATATTCCAGGTCCTTCATTATTAATAAATAATTATCCACGATTTTCAGGGTTTCTCAGCATATTCTGGGACCTACAGTTTGATTTTCTCATGTTTCGACTTTTTCAGTTTCTCACCATATTCCAGTTCTTACAGTGTTATTTCCTCATTTTCCACATTATTCAGGATATCTTGCCATTTTCCAGGTCCTTCAGTGTGAGTTTTTAATTTTCCACATTTTTCAGGGTTTATCGCCATATTCCAGGTCCTTCAGTTTGATTTTTTCATTATCCACGTTTTTTCTGGGTTTCTCGCCATATTTCAGGTCCTTCTTTGTGAGTTTTTTATTTTCGAATTTTTCAGTGATTTTATCGCCATATTCTAGGTATTACAGATTTTCAGAAAAATGATTTTCTCATTTTTCAGTTCTTTCACGGTTTGTCACCATATTTCATGTCCTACACTGTGATTTTCTCATTTTTCGACTTTTTCAGGGTGTCTCACCATATTCCAGGAACTAATGTGTTATTTTCTCATTTTCCACATTATTCAGGATATCTCTCCATTTTCCAGGTTCTTCAGTGTGAGTTTTTAATTTTCCACATTTTTCAGGGATTATCGCCATATTCCAGGTCCTTCAGTGTGATTTTTTAATTAGCCACGTTTTTCAGGGTTTCTAGCCATGTATCAGGTCCTTCTTTGTGAGTTTTTTATTTTCGAGATTTTTCAGTGATTTTATCGCCATATTCTAGGTATTACAGTATGATTTTCTCATTTTTCGATTCTTTCATGGTTTGTCACCATATTTCAGGTCCTACACTGTGATTTTCTCATTTTTCGACTTTTTCAGGGTTTATCACCATATTCCAGGTCCTACAGTGTGATTTTCTCATTTTCCACATTTTTCAGGATTTCTTGAAATATTCCAGGCTTTAAGTGTGATTTTTTTAATTATCCACGTTTTTCAGTGTTTCTCGCCATATTCCAAGTCCTACTGTGTGCTTTTCTCATTTTCCATATATTTAAAATTTCTCGCCATATTCCAGGTCCTTCATTGTGAGTTTTAATTTTCGACATTTATCAGCGTTTATCGCTATATTCTAGGTACTACAGTAAGATATTCTAATTTTTCGACCTTTTCAGGGTTTCTCACCATATTCCAGGTCCTACAGTGTGATTTTCTCATTTTTCAAAAAAAGTAGAAAATTAAAAATACACGCTGTAGTACCCAGAATATGGCAAGAAACCCTGAAAAAAGTAGAAAATTAAAAACTCACACTGAAGGACCCCAAATATAGCGAGAAAACCTGAAAAAGGTGGAAAATGAGAAAATCATACTGTAGGACACAGTAATGCGAAAAAAATTGAAAAAAGTGGAAAATGAGAAAAATCACACTGTAGGACCCAGAATATGCCGAGAACCCCTGAAAAACGTGGAAAATTAAAAATACACTCTGTAGGACACAGAATATGGCAAGAAACCATGAAAAAAGTAGAAAATTAAAAATTCACTCTGAAGGACCCCGATTATGGCGAGAATACCTGAAAAAGGTGGAAAATGAGAAAATCACACTGAAGGACCCAGAATAATGAAAAAACTTGAAAAAAGAATATGCCAAGAAACCCTGAAAATCGTGAAATTTAAAATTCACATGTGGGACCCAGAACATGGCCCTGCCTTGCCTAGCCTAGCCTAGCCCTGCCTAGCCCAGCCTAGCCCAGCCTAGCCCTTCCTAGCCCAGCCCTCCCTAGCCCTGCCTTGCCAAGCCCTGCCTAGCCCTGCCTTGCCAAGCCCTGCCTAGCTCTGCCTTGCCAAGCCCTGCCTAGCCTAGCCCTTCCCTGCATATCCCTGCCTAGCCCAGCCCTTCCCTGCCTAGCCTAGCCCTGCCTTCCTGACCCTGTTTTTAACCAGGCTGGCGTCGAACTCAGAAACTGACTGCCTCTACCTCCAGAGTGCTCTCATTAAGAGCTCGAGCCACCACTGACTGTTGGGTTTTCTAAGTCTTACATTGGTATGGTGTCTGTTTCTCAGCTGTGAAACCTTAATTAAGACATGTAGTCAGTCCTAGGTCAGCCATAGCTACAGAGTGAGGCATTATCTAAAACAAAACAAAAAATAGAAATAATAAAATAAATAAATTAAGCAACCACATGATATCTTTTCTTTCTATAGATGATACTCAGAGCTTGAAGCAGTTCACCCATGAGACCTCAGCTCTGGACATTGAGACTGTTTTCCTAACAAGTATTATGGCTGAACCTGAGAGGTTCTACTGCTGAGTTGTGTCCCCCACTTTAAAAAAAGTTGTTTTCAAAGGCTGCAGAATCTTAGCACTGTTGCTTGTTACAGTTGAGTCACAGCCCTGAACTTTCAGTGGTAGTTAAAGGCACAGAGATGGGCTTCCTATAGACATAAAAGGCCAAGTCTTTGTTATTAAAAAGTTAATCTGGATTCCCCCACCCCCTGGCATCCTAACAATTCCTAGAAAGGTAGACAGGGACCTGGGCAGAAGGGTGTAAGGCTACTGTTGTTTGTAAGTGGTAACAGAAGGCTTTCTCTAGTTGGTACCCTACCCCAAGTTACACAGTCACTTCTTTTTCCTTGTTGTTGTTTTGTCGGTTTGTATTCTCTACATAGCCCCTTTCCCTTCCTAACCTTGGTGGTCCTGAACCTTACTGTCTTTGAACTCAGTGAATTCCCTGTCTTGCTGGGATGAAACTGTGAGCTAACATCCAGAAGGAAGCACCCTGCTGAGGTTAGATTGGGGTCTCTTCCAGTTTCCTCTATGAACATGCATATGGCAGGCCTGGACATTCTTTTTTTCTTTTCCTTTTCTTTTTAAAGATTTATTTATTTATTATATTTAAGTATGCTGTAGCTATCTTCAGACACTCCAGAAGAGGGTGTCAGATTCTGAAGAATCTAAATCATTCTTATTGTCTGCATATGATGTATATAAACACAGCTTCACATATACTCAAAAAAAAAATAAGGAAAGATGGGGCTACAGAGAGGGCTCAACAATTAAGAGCATTGTCTCCTCTTCTAGAGAACCTGGGCTCAATTAATAGTATATATATGGTGGCCCATCTCCAGTTCCAGGGGATCTAATACTCTGTTCTGGAGTCTGTGGGCACAGCATACACATGCAAAACACCCTTACACTAAAAATAAAATAGATCATTGAGAGAGAGGAGAGAGAAGGGGTGAGAGAGAGGGGACGTAATCATACCTCCTGACGAGTTTGAAGACCTGAGCTTCATCACTTACACAAATAAATAAATGCAAAATATTTTTTATAAATAAACTCTGCCATTTACCTTTAAAAATTCCTAGAAAACAAGTTCTATGAGCAACAGTTATATTTACTATATCTAAAGGACAGTCATGAGCATATTCTCTAAATAGAAAAAGGTCTGTTGGTCTTAGAAATGGAAAAGACAAACCAGGGAAGGTTTGCAATTACATAATGAGGCAGCTCAGCCCAGCTCTTAGGTTGGAAATAAGACTCGAGAATAGGATACACCTGAAGACAGCCATTGCTGTGTGTGCTTGATGGTAATCTGGTAATTTTTTTTCTTAATTTTTAAAAACTTTGTATCCTCTTTCTTTCTTTCTTTCTTTCTTTCTTTCTTTCTTTCTTTCTTTCTTTCTTTCAATTATTATTTTTTTTCTCAGAACGGGTTTCTCTGTGCAGCCCTGGCTGATTTGGAACTCCCTCTGTAAGCCAGGGTGACCTTGAATGCAGAAATCTGCCTGAGGCTAAAGGTGTGTTCCACAATTGCCTCAGCTCTACTCTAATTCTGTGTATGTTGTATATATGTATGAATATAAGTAATATTAATCCATTAATATCTCTTTTTCCTAAAATTCATGTCATTCTTCCTTATCTTTCTCTCTCACTCCCTGTGTGTGTGCATGTGTGTGTTAGTCTAGGGTACACAGATTAAAGAATCTATATTTCCCACGGATTCTTAGAAATAAACAAGGAAGCCAGGTGTGGTGGAGCACCCCTTTAATCCCAGCACTTGGCAGGCAGAGGCCGGCAGATTTCTGCATTCCAGGCCATCCTGGTCTACAGTGTGAGTTCCAAGACACCCAGGGCTACACAAAGAAACACTGTCTTGAACGCCCCTCCCTCCTAAAAATAATAAAGAAGTAATAGACAAAAAGCAAGAGAAAAACATGTGGCCATGGCTGCTGGTGGCTTTTCAGTGATTCCTGACCCTTCTGCACTGGATTCAGTTAAGTTCTATTCCACTAGTAGCTGGGAAAGAAGGGGAAGAAACAGAAGCAACCTGGAACAATAGGTCTCGTGGCGGTCAGCCACCTCCATCTTGAGAAGGGTCATCAATCAGCAGACAAGATGTCCGCCATCCACATGTCGCCTTTCAGCATGGTGAGGTCAATGTGTCAATGTTCAACCGAGTGACAGAACAAGGAATTAGAGATGCAGACAACAGACATGCAGGCACACCACCTCCTTTCCCTTCTGTTGTTTGGTAAAAGACACACAATTTTTATTATTTACAGTAAGCCTTAAAAAGCACTCTGACAGCCTCACAGATATCTACCTTCTATGTGATTAGAATTTCCTTTTTTTTAAGTTAATTCTCAGAAGTTGCATGGTGACTTGTTCTAGGTTATGGTGCCCTCTTCTGGCATGTAGTCATATAGGCAGCAGATAGAGCACACACACACACACACACACTTACATTGAAAACTAATAGTAATAATAAAAACAAACAAGCAAGCAAGCAAGCAAGCAAACAAACAAATATATAAATAAGAGGGAAAAAGAGATTCTGGCTTCTGCCAGGCTGTGTGGGTGGCAAAGGCAGGCAGGCAGAGAGGACCTCTGTGAGTTTGAGGCAGAACATACTGCCTGGGCTACACCAAGAGAAACCCTACCTCGAGGCAAAAGAAAACAAAAGCAGAGAAGGTTCTGGCTTTTATTTTACTGATCTGCCTGTCTGTCTTTCTTTCATCAGGCTAGCCTCGAACTCAGAAACTGACTGCCTCTGCCTCCCGAGTGCTCTCATTAAGAGCTTGAGCCACCCCTGAATGTGGGGTTTTCTAAGTCTTACCTTGCTCTTGGTGTCTGTTCTCAGCTGTGAAACCCTAATTAACACATGTAGTCAGTCCTGGGTCAGCCAGAGCTACAGACTGAGTCCTTATCTAAAACTAAATAAAACAAAACAAAACAACAAATAGAAATAATAAAATACATAAATTAAGCAACCACATCATATCTTTTCTCTCTCTAGATGGTACTCAAAAATTGCAGCAGTTTGCCTGTGAGACCTCAGATCTGGACACTGAGGCTGTTTCTCTACCAAGTAATAGGGCTGAACTTGAGGAGCTCTACAGCTCAGTTGTGTCCCCTGCTCTTTTAAAAAAAGAGTTGTTTTCAAAGGCTGCAGGTTCTTACCACTATTGCTTGTTACAGATGAATTATAGCCCTGAACTTTCAATGGTACTTAAAGGCACAGACAGGTGCTTCCTATAGACATAAGAGCCCAAGTCTTGTGGTCATAACCAGTGGTAATAACCTGGGCGGAAGGGTGCAAGGCTTCTTTTGTTTGTAAGTGGTAACAGAAGGCTTTCTCTTGTTGGTACCGTATCACAAGCTACACTGTCTATTCTTTTTCCTGGTTAGTGTTTCCTTGCTTTGTTTTCACTACATAGCTCCTTCCTCTTCATAACATTGGCTGTCCTGAACCAGGCAGTCCTTGAAATCAGTGATTTGCCTGTCTTGCTGGGATTACACTCTGAGCTACCATCCAGAGGGAAGCAACCTGCTGAGGTTAGACTGCTCTCTCTCCAGGTTTCCCCTATGAACATGCAAATGGCAGTCCTATCTGGTCTTTCTTTTTTTTATCCTTTTAAAAAAATGTTTATTTATTTATTTATGTATTTATTTGATATAAGTACACTGTAGCTGTCTTCAGACACTCCAGAAGAGGGTGTCAGATTCTGGAGAATCTAAATCCCTCTTATGGTCTGCATATGATGTACATAAACACAGCCTCACATATACTTCTAAAAATTTAAAGATGGGTGGGGCCACTGAAAGGGCTCAACAATTATCGGCATTGTCTCCTCTTCCAGAGAACCTGGGCTCAACTACCAGCAATTATATGGTGGCCCATCTCTAGTTCCAGGGGATCTGATACTCTGTTCGGGCTTCTGTGGGCACAGTATACACATGCAAACACCCTTACACTAAAAATAAAATACATCATTGAGAGAGAGGAAAGAGGGCTTTTGAGAGAGAGAGAGAGGGGATGTCATCGTACCTCTTGACAGGTTTGAAAAATCAGAGCTTCATCACTCACACAAATAATTAACTGCAAAATATTTTTTAAACAAACTCTGCCATTTACCCTTAAAAATATCATGAAAACATGTAAGTTCTATGAGCAACAGTTATATTTACTGTATCTCAAGGATAGTCATGAGCATATTCTCTAAACAGAAAAAGGTCTGGTAATCTAAGAAATGGAAAAGAGAAACCAAGTCTTTCTTCATATAAAAGCATACAGTAAGTGAACATTTAAAACTACAAGAGGCTACAGTGTTGCATGGCGGTGGAAATTGGTCCAACCTTGGGAAAGTCACACGTGAACCCCTTTAAGTTGGGGTTGCAGGGAGGTGATGATTGGTTCCTTCCTATGCTGGTTCTTTTGTGCCTCTTCCTTACACGATTAGGAAGGTTTGCAATTACATAATGAGGCAGCTCAGCCAAGCCCTTAGTTTGGAAATAGGACTAGAGGATAGGATACACCTGAAGACAGACAGCCATTGCTCTGTGTTCTTGATGCTTCAATGGAAGCATCTGGTATTCTGAGTGCAGTGTGATAGGTCCCATTCCAGAGGCATAGGTAAGAACCAGATTCCTGGCACTCTGACCGAAAAGGATCTAGGAGAAGCCCCGAGGGTGGGTGTGGATAGGACATTGCCTGAGCCTCCTTTGGCTCAGATCCGTACCCCTGGATTGGTTGGACCCTCACTAGGATCCCCAACTTAACCCTACTGACATCTAGGTTAGTAATTTGAGCTCTAGTTGGATTCCCTTGACTGACCTGTTGGCCCCTATGGCCACCCTAAGTCAGCTCCCAGATCCTGTGCCACCTAGACTCAGACTTGACACGCTATGTCTGTTAACAACAAAATCAGGGTGCCAGACTCACAGGAGACATTTCTTACATTTAGATTACGTTCAGTTTGGGGGAAACAGAGGACAACACAGATGTCGGTTGAGGCCAATATACAGTTTAGTAAGCAAATACTGATCAGATGCGCAAAGACCTGCTACAGTGATGGAAACAGGTTTAACCATGCTCCTCCAGTGCCAGCCATGGCTTTGCCTTTCTGCATTGTATTTCTATGATATGCCAACGGAGCAGGTACTCACCAAGGATTTGCTCTGGGCATGCTTACCCAGTGGTGGTCACAATTATAAACTTCTAAGCGAAAGAACAGTTCCCCATCTAGCACAGTCATTAGAGCACGAGGTTATTAATCTCAGGGTCGTTGGTTTGAGCCCAAAGTTGGACGAGATGTTATTTTAGTTGGTGTCGACTGGAGACAATGCTGGCACTTCCCAGGAGTAACCCAGGGTTGGGGTTCTGCTTTCTGTATCTCTGACATTAGAACTGGAGGTAGGGAGCATTTGGTGTGTCTTTTGCTCTGCTTGAAGCAGCACTGGGTGTACTAAATTGCAGTGGGTGCAAGTGTTACAGACTCTACACTAGTTTTGACATTCTCAAGCAATTGGGGCACTGGGTATTCTTGGATTACCCTTTTCAGGTAGATCTGAAACTCAGTTCTTTTGGTGTTTACTGAATTCAACCAGAGGATTCTAAGATATCCCTCTTAGAAAGACTAGCTGGAGCTTCTCTTTAAGGCTTGTTGGTCCTACCCCTAGAGGATTCTCGCTTAGGGTCTGATAGGATCTTCCTAGGTTCAAATCTTGGACCAGTCCTCTTCTTTTGCCAATCAATCCCTGAGGATTAAAAGTCAACCTTGGCAACTTAGAAGGTATGACTAAACAAATGAAAATGGAAATTCGTAAGTACCCAAAGTGGTATTTTTGGTTGGTTTCATTGGACCTTGTTTTCTGTTTTAGGCAGAATCTTGTTCCTTTACCTTAGGCTGCTCCTGACAAAGTTAAGGATAGCTGCATTTCTAATCTTCATGCCTTCACTTCTTGTGTGCTGGAAATATAGGCATGTGTATTAATCTGGTGTTCAGGTTGGAACCCAGGCTTAGGGAAGCAATTAGATGAGCTACAGCATCAGCTCATAACTCAAAATGTCCACCAAGAATTGCTGGCATTATTCAAATTAGCCTGAAGGATACAAATATTGGAAAATGTTGGAATTAAAAAAAATCAATCCAGCTGCTCTGTCAAATCAGGGAGGACTGGAGCAGGCCTCTGAGATGCACCAGCTTCTAGTCAGGTCTTTAGTGTATTTGACATACCCTGAGCTACATGAGAAGAAACACAAATAGCTAAAACAGGATTGTGAGACTAGCTGCAAGAAATGTGGATGGCAAATAAAAACCGCTTTGAAATTTGCCAGTAGCCCTTAAGTGCAAATCTGGTTCCAGATCACTGGCTTTAATCATCACTAGTTTGCTTGGGTCCAACCCACAGGACCCAAAAAGTAGTCAAGAGCCTGTGACCTCTTCAGATTTGCTGGACTAGCATTTTTCAGGTCCCCTGGTGCGCAGATCAAAGAAAGGAGAGGTGCTGCCAAACCTGGCTAGGTTCTCAGCTTTGCGAATCTGCCTTGGAACTTCCCTTTTTTCCATAATCTCCATAAAAAGGCAGAGGATTTTTACATTTAAGAAGTCCCTGCACTTCGGATAGGAAACATACTCCAAGAACCACAGTCAGCCCTCTGGCCTCTGTAGAGTCCTAACTGAGCCTGCATCTCCCAGCTCAGTGTTTTGAAATCACAAGTTGGATTCCTGTACAGAGAATGAATAGATGCGAATAGGAGGAACGAGTCCTTCTAGGGTTCTGTGAGCTGGAAGGCGCAGTGTGGACTTAACCGAACAAGTCTCAGATTCTGCCGAATTTTCACCACTGGGTAAACTGCCAGATACCATGAAAGAAGAGAGGGACTCCTCTAAGGAGTCACTTCGGGCATCTCTCCGGTGTGGGAGGCTTGATTCAAACCCTGATATTTCTGGTGTTCTGGTGTCTACACTTCGGGGCTCTGGGCGAAATCTTCAATGTCCTGAACAGTGGCCAGGCTTCCAAGGTGGCATTCAGTCCTGCGACTGTACATTTGGGATGCAGAGAAGGCCCTGATTTCTTCTATCCAGCCTTACAGAATCAGCTGAGCTCTTTCCTTTTTCAGTAGGGGGCTGCCCCAACTTCTCTCTCAGCATCACATTCATGCGCTTAGCTAATAGGCAAAAGTAACTGTTAGCTACTTTTAGAAGAGGCAAAAGTAGGTGTTAGCTGAAAGAAGAGGTCATTAATAAGGGAAGAACTAAATACTTTTAGCTCTTTTGTCCACTGCCCCCACAACCCCGGCCCCCTGGCTGGTTCCCAGGCTGACTTTGAAATCTCCTTAACCTAGCCTCCGAAGTACTGCCCATACAGGAGTGAGTGATATCCATGTCACTTCATGTTTTCAGTAACAACCTCACAAAGGCAAATTTAGTCTATTCTGGTCTACATAGCTGATAAAACCCGGGAGAGGGTTTATTTTTGTTTTTTTAAATAAAACAAGCTGTGATGGATCAGCTCCTATCAGTGCGAAAGTCTTTTACTTCCCTCGACTAGAGAGGGAGGCAGAAAACAGACTAGAAGATGGATGAGCAGGAAGGCCAAAAGAAGAGAGGTTGCTTGTCTGACAGTGACTGTGGACTGAAATAATGATTGGGGACCTGGGAGGGTCCAGGGAAAATAATAATTTTAGTGAATTAACCCGGTTAATTAATGGGTGATCTTCGGTTTGAATTTCTATTTAAGAATAAGAGCCAGTTCTGTGACTTCTAACATTCTTTCAAGGTGGGAAAAAGACTGCTGTTGGACTATGATTTGGGCTCCAGCAAATTGGTCTGTGATTTAGGGAGCACTCTGAAAGAAAAAAAAAAAAAACCAGATACTTTGAGTCCAAGAACAGCGATTGTTGGGAGAACCTTCCTGGAATAAGCACACAGAAAAAACTGAGAGTGGAAGAGAGATGTCAAAGGTGGACCAAAGTCAAGACAGCTCCTGCAAGTCTTTGTAATTTCATTTTATACTTTAAAACCATAAGGTAGGGTGGACAAGCTAGTGTTTAAGTGCTGGCATCAGTCAGCAGGCTGGGAAGGGCACTGGGCCACTGCCTCACCTGGCTCTTTAGGCCTCTCTGGTTCAGGTAGCAAGTGAAGCTGGGCTCTGCAAACAGAGTGCAAGCAACACTTTAGTAAACAACTAAGGAAATCAATAAATTGACACCAAATAATAGTTTTGGTAAAGCTAGTTTTACTTCACCATATTCTGGCAAATGGACTAGTCACTCACTGTGTCTTTGATAACGTATGTCTTGTTAGTGACTCTCCTTTCTTTCCTTTGTCCTTCCATCTTTTTCTATTTCCTTCCACTGTTTCCTCCTTACTCCCATCCTCCTTCCTTCTGTTGCACTGAAGAGTGCAGAGTGGCTATTGGCATGGTTTGTGAAGAACTACCCCTAAGAGTACTGCTCCAGGTGTTTGTGTTCTGGCTATAGTATCAGATGGCTTTAAACCACAGAGTCATCAACCTGGAGGAGGAAGGGAGAGGAGGTCAAAGGCAGTAATAGAGTCTAAGCTGGAGCCAACAGACTCTGTTCTATTTTCGTAATCGATTGTCTTCTAGACAGCATCTTGGCACACAGCTCAAGATGGACTTGATTTCTCTGCCCCTTGCTCTTTCTTTCCCTCTCCACTTCTCCTCCCATTTTCCCAGGCAGGCTTCACATCCAATACACAACCAAGGATGATCTCAATCCCTCCACCCTTTAATATGTATTAATCATTTCACTTTTTTATATTTCAAGTGTTATCCCCCTCCTGCTCTCCCCTCCCTGAGGCCCAAATTTTCCTCCTCCCCACCCAGCCACTCCCATCTAATCCCTCTAGTATCCCCCTTCTCTGGGGTATCAAGCCTCAACAGGACAAAGTGCCACCCCTCCCACTGACGCCAGACAAGTTAGTTCTCTGCTACATAAGTATTTTTAGTCATGAACTCGCCCATGTATACTCCTTTAGTTGGTAGATTACTCCCTGGGAACTCTGAGGGGTCTGGTTAATTGATACTGTTGTTTGTCCTGTGGGGTTGCCATCCCCATCAGCTACTTCAGCCCTTCCCCTAATTTTTCCATTGGGGTCCCCACACTCAGTCCAATAGTTTCTGTGAGTTTCTCTATCTGTCTTAGTCAGTTGCTGACAGAGGCTCTCAGAGGATACACAGACATACAAGACTCCTGTCTGTAAGCACACCTTGGCATCAGCAGTAGTGTTGGGGTTTTGTGTCTGTGGGTAGAATACAGTGCTATAGTCTCTGGATGGCCTTTCCTTCAGTCTCTGCTCCATTTTTGTCCCTAAATTTCCTTTAGACAGAGACAATTTTTGGTATTTTTTTTAAATGGGTGGGTGTCCCCATCCCTCAACTGAGTCCCATGTCCATCTCCTGGATGTAGTCCCTTCAGGCTCCATCTCCCCTGTATTTCAGCTGTTGTTATGCCATTGAGTTCTGGGAACCTCTTGAATTCCTGGCATCTGGGAATTTCTAGTGCATCTCCTAGTTCCCCAAACCCCGCTGCTACTTATTCCTATTCATTCTCCTGGCCCTCTAGATGTCTCTCCTGTCTCTTCCCATACCTGACCCTGTCCTTCCTTCTTTCTTCCCCTCCCTTTCTCTCTCCCACCCTGATACCCCCCCTCTTCTGCCTGCCATGATTATTTTTTTACCTCTTCTAAGTAGGTTTGAAGAACCGACACTTTGGTCTCACTTCTTGTAAAACTTCATTTGACTTTTAGTTGTTGCATGTGTGTTCTGAGCTTTTGGGCTAAAATCCACTTATCGGTGAGTACATACCATGCAAGGCCTTTTGGATTTGGGTTACCTCACCCAAGAAAATATTTTCTAGTTCTATCCATGTGCCTACAACGTTTATGATGTGATCATTTTTTAATATCTGAGTAGTATTCCATTGTGTAAATGTACCACAGTTTCTGTAACAATTCTTCCATAGAGGGACATCTGGGTTGTTTCCAACTCATGGTTATTAAAAATTAGGGTTCAGTGAACACATTGGTGCACGTATCTTTGTTCTGTGTTGAAGCATCTTTAGAGTATATGACAACACACTGGAGCATGTGAAACCACAGTGGAAATGTGACACCACAGTGGAGCATTGTGACACCACAGTGAAGAAATGTGATACCACAGAGGAGTAAAGTGACAGCACCGTGGAGCACTGTGACAACGAAGAGGAGCACTGTGACACCACAGAGGAGCACAATGACACCACAGTGGAAGAGTGTGACAACAGAGTAGAGCAGTGCAACATCAGAGTGGAACACTCTGACATCACTGTAAAGCACTATAAAGCACTGTGATACCACTGTGGAGCACTGTGACAGCAGAGTGGAGTACTGTGGCCCAAGAGCACTGTGACTCTACAGTGAAGCACTGTGACAGCACAGTGGACCACTGTGACAGCACAGTGAACCACTGTGGCATCACAGTGGAGCATTGAGACATGACAGTTGAGCACTGTGACAAGACAGTGTAGCAGTGTGACAGTGAGGGGAGCACACTTACATCACTGTGGAGAACTGTGTCAGAAAGGTGGAACACTGTGACACAATAGTGTAGCAGTGTGACACCACAGTGGAGCACTGTGACAACACAGAGCAGCACGGTGACAGTAGAGTGGAGCACTGTGACATGACAGTGGAGCACTGTGATACCACAGTAGAGCACTGATAAACCACAGTGAGCACTGTGACACAACAGTGGACCACTGTGATACCACAGTGCAGCACTGACTCCCCACAGTGAACCACAATGAAACTACAGTGGAGAACTCTGACAACACAGTGGAGCATGTGACACCACAGTGGAGCATTGTGACACCAGAGTGGAGAACTCTGATACCACAGTGGCATAATGTGACACCAAAGTGGAGCATTGTGACAATGAAGTGGAGCACTGTGAAACCACAGTGGAGCACTGTGAGATCACATTAGAGCAGTGTGACAACAGAGTAGAGAAGTGGGACATCACAGTGGAGAATTGTAAAACCACAGTTGAGCACAGTGACAGAGAAACCCTAAAAAACGTGAAACATAAAAAATAACACTGTAGGAACTGAAATATGGAAGGAAAAAGTGAAAATCATCAAATATGAGAAAATCACACTGTAGACCTTGAATATGGCGATAAACCCTGAAAAACGTCGAAAATTAAAAACTCACAATTTAGGACCTGAAATATTGTGAGAAACCCTGAAAAACGTGGAAATTTAAAAACAAACACTGTAGGACCTGGAATATGGCAAGAAACAATGAAAAAAAAAAGTGGAAAATGAGAAACTCACACTGTAGGAACTGGAATATGGGAAGAAACCCGGAAAAAGGTGGAAAATGAGACAACCACACTGTAGAACCTGGAATGTGTCCTGAAACCCAGAAAGAGGGGAAAAATGAGAAAATCATAATGCAGTACCTGGAATATTGCAAGAAACCCTGAAAAACGTGAAAAATTAAAAACTTACCCTGTAGGACCTGGAATATGGCAAGAAAACGGAAATTCATTGAAAATGAGAAAATCACACTGTAGGACCTGGAATATGGAGAGAAACCTTGAAAAACGTAGAAATTAAAAACTCACACTGTAGGACCTGGAATATGGCGAGAAAACCTGAAGAACGTGGAAAATAAAAATATAACAGTGTAGGACCAGGGACATGGTAAGAAAATATGGTGGCTCACAACCATCCGTAACGAGATCTGGCTCCCCCTTCTGGAGTGTCTGAGGACAGCTACAGTGTACTTACATATAATGAATAAATAAATAAATCTTTAAAAAAAAAAAGAAAATGAGAAAATAACACTGCAGGACCTGGTATAAGGCTAGAAACACTGAAAAATGAGAAACTCAAACTATAGGACTTGGAATATGTTGAGAAACCTTGACAAACATGGAAAATTGAAAACTTACACTATAGGACTGGGAATATGGCAAGAAATCCTGAAAATCATGAACAATGAGAAAATCAAACTGTAGAAGCTGGAATATGGCAAGAAACCCTGAAACACGTGGAAAATTAAAAACTCACTCTGTAGGTCCTGGAATATGGCGACAAACTCTAAAAAACATGGAAAATGGAAATTAAAACTGTAGGAACTGGGATATGGTGAAAAACTCTGAAAAATGTGGAAAATTACAAATTAAACCTGTAGGACATGGAATATGGCGAGAAAGCCTGAAAAACGTGGAAAATGAGAAATGACACTGTAGGACTTGGAATATAGTAAGAAAACCTTTAAAAAGTGGAAAAAAAAACTAACAGTGTAGGACCTAAAATATGACAAGAAAACTTCAAAATCCTGAAAAATGAGAAAATCAAACTGTAGGACGTGGAATATGGCAGGAAAACCTGAAAAAATTTGAAAATAAAAAACTCACACCCAATAACCTGCAAAGTATGAAAAATGAGAAAATCACACTGTAGGACCTGGAATATGGAGAGAAACACTGAAAGACTTTGAAAATGAGAAACCCAAACTGTAGGACCTGGAATATGCTGAGAAACCCTGAAAAACGTGGAAATATAAACTCACACAGTTGAATCTGGAATATGTTGAGAAAACATGAAAAAGGTGGAAAATAAGAAACTCACTCTGTAGGACCTGGAATATGGCAAGAAACCCAGAAAAAGGTGGAATATGAGAAAATAACACTTCAGGACCTGGTATAAGGCTAGAAACACAGAAAAATGAGAAACTCAAACTATAAGACTTGGAATATGTCGAGAAACCTTGACAAACATGGGAAATTGAAAACTTATACTATAGGACTGGGAATATGGCAAGAAAACCTGAAAAATCACAGAAAATGTGAAAATCACACTGTAGAATCTGGAATATTGCAAAAAAAAAACCCTGAAACACGTGGACAGTAAAAACTCACACTCTAGGACCTGGAATATGGTGAGAAGAACTGAAAAATGTGAAAAATGAGAAACTCAAACTATAAGAACTGGAATATGGAAAGAAAACCATAAAATTGTGGAAAATGAGAGAATCACACTGTAGGACCTGGAATATGGTGAGAAATCCTGAAAAACGTGGAAAATTAAAAACTCACACTCTAGGACCTGGAATATGGCAAGATTCCCTATAAAACGTGGAAAAGGAGAAACTTACACTTGAGGACCTGGAATGTGGCAAGAAACCCAGAAAGAGGTGGAAAATGACAAAATCACACTGCAGGATGTGGGGAGAAAACCTGAAAAAATCGGATAATTAAAAAATCTAAAAATAATGAAAAATGAGAAAATCACACTGCAGTACCTAGAATATGGCAAGAAACCCTGAATAATGTGAACAAAAAGAAACTCAAATGGTAGGATATGGAATATGGCAAGAAACACAGAAAACCGTGGAAAATTAAAAACTCACACTGAGGGCTGGTGAGATGGCTCAGTAGGTAAGAGCACCCGACTGCTCTTCCAAAGGTCCAGAGTTCAAAACCCAGCAACCACATGGTGGCTCACTACCATCCGTAAAGAGATCTGGCGCCCTCTTCTGGAGTGTCTGAAGACAGCTACAGTGTACTTGCATATAATAAATTAAAAAAAAAAAAAACCTCACACTGAATGACATGGGATAAAGCGAGAAAACCTGAACATCATGAAAAATGATAAAATCTCCCTGTAGGACCTAGAATATGGGAAGAAACACTGAAAAACGTGGAAAATAAGTAATTCAAACTGCAGGACCTGGAATATGGCGAGAAACCCTGAAAAACGTGGAAAATTAAAAACTAACATTGTAGGAACAGGAATATGGAGAGAAAACCTGAAAAACATGGAAAATGAGAAACTCACATTGTAGGACATGGTTTATGGCAAGAAACCCTGAAAACGTTGGAAAATTAAAACTCACACTCTAGGATCTGGAATATGGCAAGAAAACCTGAAAATCATGAAAAATGAGAAAATCACACTGTAGGATATGGAATATGGCAAGAAACAATGAAAAATATGGAAAATGAGAAATTCAAACTGCAGAACCTGGAATATGCTGAAAAGACCTGAAAAACGTGGAAAATGAGGAACTCAAACTGCAGGACCTATAATAAGGCGAAAAACTCTGAAAAACGTTGAAAATGAGAAACTCACACTATAGGACCTGGAATATGGAAAGAATCCCTGAAAAACATGGAAAATAAAAAAACTCACACTGTAGGATCTGGAATATGGGAAGATAACTGAAAATCATGAAAAATGAGTAAATCATACTGTATGATCTGGAATAGGAAGAAAACCATGAAAAACGTGGAAAATAAAAAACTTGCACTGTAGGACATGGAATATGGCAAGAAACCCTGAAAAGGCTGGAAATTTAAAAACTCACACTCTAGGACTTGGAATATGACAAGGAACTCTGAAAAATGTGGAAAATTAAATTCGAACAGTGAATGACCTGGAATATGGCTAGAAACCCTGAAAAACGTGGAAAATGAGAAACTCACACTCTAGGACCTGGAAAATGGAGAGAAACCCAGAAAAAGGTGGAAAATGAGAAAATCACACTGATGGACCTGGAATGTGTCTAGAAACCCAGAAAGAGGGGAAAAATGAGAAGTCATACTGAAGTACCTAGAATATCGCAAGAAACCCGGAAAATGTGGAAAATTAAAAACTTGCCCTGTAGGACCAGGAATAGGGCAAGAAAACCTGAAAATCCTTGAAAAGGAAAAATCACACTGTAGGACCTGGAATATAGCGAGTAACTATAAAAACGTGGAAAATTAAAAAATCACACTGAAGGCCTGGAATATTGCAAGAAATCCTGAAAAATGTGGAAAATGAGAAAATCACACTGTAGGACCTGGAATATGGTGAGAAAACTTGAATAAGTCGAAAAATGAGAAAATCACACTGTAGAACCTGGAAAATGTTGAGAAACCCTGAAGAAGTCGAAAAATGAGAAAATCATATCTAGTACCTGGAATATGGTGAGAAATCCTGTATAGTCGAATAATGAGAAAATCACACTGTAAGACCTGGAATATGGCAAGAAACCCTGAAAAACTCAAAAATAAGAAAATCACACTATAAAACCTGGAATCTGGTGAGAAACCCTGAAAACGTCGAAAAATGAGAAAATCGTACTGTAGAACCTAGAATATGGTGATTAACCATGAAAAATTTCGAAAATTAAAAACTCACACTGAAGGACCTGGAATATGGCAAGAAACAGGGAAAATCTTGGAAAATTAAAAACTCACACTGAAGGACCTGGAATAGGGTGAGAAATCCTGAAAAATAGGGAAAATGAGAAAAGAACACTGTAGGACTTGGAATAGGGTAAGAAAACCTGTATAGTCGAATAAAGAGAAAATCACACTTTAGTACCTGGAATATGGCGAGAATCTCTGAAAAACATGGATAATTAAAAACTCACACTGAAGAACTGGAATATGGGGAGAAATCCTGAAAAATGTGGAAAATGAGAAAATCACACTGTAGGACCTGGAATATGGTGATAAACCTTGAAAAAGTCGAAAAATGAGAAAATCACACTGTAGGACCTGAAATATGGTGACAAAACATGAAAGGATCGAAAAAAGAGAAAACCATACTGTAATACCTAGAATATGGCGATAAAAACACTGGAAAACTTCGATTATGGCGAGAAACCATGAAAAAAGTGGAAAATTAAAAATTCACACTGTATTACCCATAATATGGCGAGAAATACTAAAAAACATGGAAAATTAAAAATTCACACTAAAGGACCTAAAATAGGGAAAGAAAACCTGAAAAAGGTGGAAATGAGAAAATCACACTGTAAGACCCAGAATATGACCAAAAAACCTGAAAAACGAGGAAAATTATAAACTCACATTGAAGGGCCCAGAATATGGTGAGAAAACCTGAAAAAAGTAGAAAATTAAAAACTCACACGGAAGGAACCCAAATATGGCAAGAAAACCTGAAAAAGGTGGAAAATGAGAAAATCACACTGAAGGACCCAGAATATGCAGAGAAACCCTGAAAACGTGAAAATTAAAAATTTACAATGTTGGACACATAATATGGCGAGATTCCATGAAAAAAAGTGGAAAATTAAAAATTCACACTGTATTACCCATAATATGGCGAGAAATACTGAAAAACATAAAAAATTAAAAATTCACACTGAAGAACTGGAATATGGCGAGAAATCCTGAAAAATGTGGAAAATTAGAAAATCACACTGTAGGACCTGGAATATGGTGATAAAACTTGAAAAAGTCGAAAAATGTGAAAATCACACTGTAGGACCTGAAATATGGTGACAAACCATGAAAGGATCGAAAATGAGAAAATCATACTGTAATACCTAGAATATGGCAATAAAAACACTGAAAAATCTCAATTATGGCGAGAATCCATGAAAAAAGTGGAAAATTAAAAAATCACAATGTATTACGCAGAATATTGGTAGAAATACTGAAAAACGTGGAAAATTAAAAATTCACACTGAAGGACCTGGAATATGGCAAAAAAAAAAAACCCTAAAAACGTGGAAATGAGAAAATCATACTGTAGGTCCTAGAATATGACTAAAAATCATGGAAACATAGAAAATTAAAAATTCACACCGAAGGACCTGGAATATGGCGAGAAAACCTGAAAATGGTGAAAATGAGAAAATCACACTGTAAGATCCAGAATATGACAAAAACACCTGAAAAACATGGAAAATTAAAAACTCACACTGAAGGACCCAGAATATGGCGAGAAAACCTGAAAAAGGTAGAAAATTAAAAACTCACACAGAAGGACCCCAAATATGGGGAGAAAACCTGAAAAAGTGGAAAATGAGAAAATCACACTGAAGGACCCAGAATATGCCGAGAAACCCTGAAAAACATGAAAATTAAAAATTCACACTGAATTACGTAGAATATGGCTAGAAATACTGTAAACATGGAAAATTAAAAATTCACACTGAAGAACTGGAATATGGCCAGAAATCCTGAAAAATGTGGAAAATGAGAAAATCACACTGTAGGACCGGGAATATGGTGATAAAACTTGAAAAATTCGAAAAATGTGAAAATCACACTGTAGGACCTGAAATATGATGACAAACCATGAAAGGATCGAAAAATGAGAAAATCATACTGTAATACCTAGAATATGGCGATAAAAACACTGGAAAACTTCGATTATGGGGAGAAACCATGAAAAAAGTAGAAAATTAAAAATTCACACTGTTTACCCATAATATGGCAAGAAATACTGAAAAACGTGGAAAATTAAAAATTCACACTAAAGGACCTGGAATACGGAAGAAAACCTGAAAAAGGTGGAAATGAGAAAATCACACTGTAAGACCCAGAATATGACGAAAAAACCTGAAAAACGAGGAAAATTAAAAACTCACACTACAGGACCCAGAATATGGCGAGAAAACCTGAAAAAAGTAGAAAATTAAAAACTCACACAGAAGGACCCCAAATATGGGGAGAAAAACTGAAAAAGTGGAAAATGAGAAAATCACACTGAAGGACCCAGAATATGCCAAGAAACCCTGAAAAACGTGAAAATTAAAAATTCACAATGTCGGACACAGAATATGGCGAGATTCCATGAAAAAAAATGGAAAATTAAAAATTCACACTGTATTACGCAGAATATGGCGAGAAATACTGAAAAACATGGAAAATTAAAAATTCACACTAAAGAACTGGAATATGGCGAGAAATCCTGAAAAATGTGGAAAATTAGAAAATCACACTGTAGGACCTGGAATATGGTGATAAAACTTGAAAAAATCGAGAAATGTGAAAATCACACTGTAGGACCTGAAATATGGTGACAAACCATGAAAGGATCGAACATGAGAAAATCATACTCTAATACCTAGAATATGGCAATAAAAACACTGAAAAATCTCGATTATGGCTAGAATCCATGAAAAAAGTGGAAAATTAAAAAATCACACTGTATTACGCAGAATATTGGGAGAAATACTGAAAAACGTGGAAAATTAAAAATTCACACTGAAGGACATGGAAAATGGCAAGAAAACCTAAAAACGTGGAAATGAGAAAATCATACTGTAGGACCCAGAATATGACTAAAAATCATGGAAACGTAGAAAATTAAAAATTCACACGGAAGACCTGGAATATGGCGAGAAAATCTGAAAAACGAGGAAAATTAAAAAATCACACTGAAGGACACAGAATATGGCGAGAAAACCTGAAAAAAGTAGAAAATTAAAGATACACGCTGTAGGAACCAGAATATGGCAAGAAACCCTGAAAAAAGTAGAAAATTAAAAACTCACTCTGAAGGACCCCAAATATATCGAGAAAACCTGAAAAAGGTGGAAAATGAGAAAATCATACTGTAGGACATAGTAATGCGAAAAAAATTGAAAAAAGTGGAAAATGTGAAAATCACAAAGTAGGACCCAGAATATGCCGAGAAACCCTGAAAAACGTGGAAAATTAAAAATATATTGTTAGGACCCAAAATATGGCAAGAAACCCTGAAAACAGTAGAAAATTAAAAACTCATACTGAAGGACCCCAAATATAGCGAGAAAACCAGAAAAAGGTGGAAAATGAGAAAATCATACTGTAGGACACAGTAATGCAAAAATAATTGAAAAAAGTGGAAAATGAGAAAATCACAATGTAGGACCCAGAATATACAGAGAAACACAGTAAAACTTGGAAATTTAAAAATATACTCTGTAGGACCCAGAATATGGCGGGAAACCCTGAAAAAAGTAGAAAATTAAGAACTCACACTGAAGGACCCCGAATATGGCGAGAAAATCTGAAAAAGGTGGAAAATGAGAAAATCACACTGAAGGACCCAGAATAATGGAAAAACTTGAATATCTTGGGAAATGAGAAAATCACACTGCAGGACCAGAATATTCCGAGAAACCCTGAAAATTGTGAAACTTAAAAATTCACACTATGGGACCCAGAATATAGCCCTGCCTTGCCTTGCCTAGCCTAGCCTAGGCCTGACTAGCCCAGCCCTCCATAGCCCTGCCTAGCCCAGCCCTCCCTAGCCCTGCCTAGCCCAGCCCTTCCCTGCCTAGCCCTGCCCTGCCTAGCCCAGCCCTTCCCTGCCTAGCCTAATCTAGCCTAGCCTAGCCCTGCCCTGCCCTGCCTAGCCCTGCTTAGCCTAGCCCTGCTTAGACTAGCCCCGCCTAACCTAGCCCTGCCTGCCTAGCCTAGCCCTGCCTGCCTGACCCTGTTTTTAACCAGGCTGGCCTCGAACTCAGAAACTGACTGCCTCTGCCTCCAGAGTGCTCTCATTAAGAGCTCCAGCCACCACTGAATGTTGGGTTTTCTAAGTCTTACATTGGTATGGTGTCTGTTTCTCAGCTGTGAAACCCTAATTAAGACATGTAGTCAGTCCTAGGTCAGCCATAGCTACAGAGTGAGGCATTATCTAAAACAAAACAAAACAAAAAATAGAAATAATAAAATAAATAAATTAAGCAACCACATGATATCTTTTCTTTCTTTAAATGATACTCAGAGCTTGAAGCAGTTCACCCATGAGACCTCAGCTCTGGACATTGAGGCTGTTTCCCTAACAAGTATTATGGCTGAACCTGAGGGGTTCTACTGCTGAGTTGTGTCCCCCACTTTAAAAAAAGTTGTTTTCAAAGGCTGCAGGTTCTTAGCACTGTTGCTTGTTACAGTTGAGTCACAGCCCTGAACTTTCAGTGGTAGTTAAAGGCACTGAGACTGGCTTCCTATAGACATAAAAGGCCAAGTCTTTGTTATTAAAAAGTTAATCTGGATTCCCCCACCCCCTGGCATCCTAAGAATTCCTAGAAAGGAATACAGGGACCTGGGCAGAAGGGTGCAAGGCTACTGGTGTTTGTAAGTGGTAACAGAAGGCTTTCTCTTGTTGGTACCCTACCCCAAGTTACACTGTCACTTCTTTTTCCTTGTTTTTGTTTTGTCGCTTTGTATTCTCTACATAGCCCCTTTCCCTTCCTAACCTTGCTGGTCCTGAACCTTACTGTCCTTGAACTCAGTGATTTGCCTGTCTTGCTGGGATGAAACTGTGAGCTACCATCCAGAAGGAAGCACCCTGCTGAGGATAGATTGGGGTCTCTTCCAGTTTCCTCTATGAACATGCATATGGCAGGCCTGGTCTTTCTTTTTTTCTTTTCCTTTTCTTTTTAAAGATTTATTTATTTATTATATTTAAGTATGCTGTAGCTATCTTCAGACACTCCAGAAGAGGGTGTCAGATTCTGAAGAATCTAAATCATTCTTATTGTCTGCATATGATGTATATAAACACAGCCTCACATATACTCAAAAAAAAATAATGAAAGATGGGGCTAAAGAGAGGGCTCAACAATTAAGAGCATTGTCACCTCTTCCAAAGAACCTGGCCTCAATTACCAGTATATATATATGGCGGCCCATCTCCAGTTCCAGGTGATCTAATACTCTGTTCTGGAGTCTGTGGGCACAGCATACACATTCAAAACTCCCTTACACTAAAAATATAATAGATCATTGAGAGAGAGGAGAGAGAGGGGGTGAGAGAGAGGGGAGGTAATCATACCTCCTGACCAGTTTGAAGACCTGAGCTTCATCACTTACACAAATAAATAAATGCAAAATATTTTTTATAAATAAACTCTGCCATTTACCTTTAAAAATTCCTAGAAAACAAGTTCTATGAGCAACAGTTATATTTACTATATCTAAAGGACAGTCATGAGCATATTCTCTAAATAGAAAAAGGTCTGTTAGTCTTAGAAATGGAAAAGACAAACCAAGGAAGGTTTGCAATTACATAATGAGGCAGCTAAGCCCAGCTCTTAGGTTGGAAATAAGACTGGAGAATAGGATACACCTGAAGACAGACAGCCATTGCTTTTTGTTTTGGAATGTGAAAGGATAAACCTGAAGACAGCCATTGCTGTGTGTGCTTGATGGTAATCTGGTAATTTTTTTTTCTTAATTTTTAAAAACTTTTTATCCTCTTTCTTTCTTTCTTTCTTTCTTTCTTTCTTTCTTTCTTTCTTTCTTTCTTTCTCTCTTTCTTTCTTTCAATTATTATTTTTTTTTCTCAGAACGGGTTTCTCTGTGCAGTCCTGGCTGACTTGGAACTTCCTCAGTAAGCCAGGGTGACCTTGAATGCAGAAATCTGCCTGAGACTAAAGGTGTGTTCCACAATTGCCTCAGCTCTACTCTAATTCTGTGTATGTATGTATGTATGTATATATGTATGAATAGAAGTAATATTAATCCATTAATATCTCTTTTTCCTAAAATTCATGTCATTCCTCCTTATCTTTTCTCTCTCACTCCCTTTTTGTGTGCATGTGTGTGTTAGTCTAGGGTACACAGATTAAAGAAATCATATTTCCCACGGATTCTTAGAAATAAACAAGGAAGCCAGGTGTGGTGGAGCACCCCTTTAATCCCAGCACTTGGCAGGCAGAGGCCGGCAGATTTCTGCATTCCAGGCCATCCTGGTCTACAGAGTGAGTTCCAAGACACCCAGGGCTACACAAAGAAACACTGTCTTGAACGCCCCTCCCTCCTAAAAATAATAAAGAAGTAATAGACAAAAAGCAAGAGAAAAACATGTGGCCATGACTGCTGGTGGCTTTTCTGTGACTCCTCACCCTTCTGCATGGATTCAGTTAAGTTCTATTCCACCAGTAGCTGGAAAAGAAGGGGAAGAAACAGAAGCAACCTGGAACAATAGGTCTCGTGACGGCCAGCCACCTCCATCTTGAGAAGGGTGGTCAGTCAGCAGACAAGATGGCTGCCATCCACATGTCGCCTTTCAGCATGGTGAGGTCAATGTGCCAATGTTCAACCGAGTGACAGAACAAGGAAGTAGACATGCAGACAACAGACATGCAGGCACACCACCTCCCTTCCCTTCTGTTGTTTGGTAAAGACATATAATTTTTATTATTTACAGTAAGCCTTGAAAAGCACTCTGACAGCCTCGCAGATATCTACCTTCTATGTGATTAGAATTTCCTTTTTTTTTTTTTAATTAATTCTCAGGAGTTGCATGGTGACTTGTCCTAGGTTATGGTGCCCTCTTCTGGCATGTAGTCATATAGGCAGCAGATAGAGCACACACACACACACACTTACATTGAAAACTAATAGTAATAATAACAACAAACAAACAAGCAAGCAAGCAAACAAAAAAACAAACAAATATATAAATAAGAGGGAAAAAGAGATTCTGGCTTCTGCCAGGCTGTGTGGGTGGCAAAGGCAGGTAGGCAGAGAGGACCTCTGTGAGTTTGAGGCTACCCAAGCCTACACTGATAGTTCCAGAACATACTGCCTGGGCTAAACCAAGAGAAATCCTACCTCGAGGCAAAAGAAAACAAAAGCAGAGAAGGTTCTGGCTTTTATATTACTGATCTGTCTGTCTGTCTTTCTTTCACCAGGCTGGCCTCGAACTCAGAAACTGACTGCCTCTGCCTCCCGAGTGCTCTCATTAAGAGCTTGAGCCACCCCTGAATGTCAGGTTTTCTAAGTCTTACCTTGCTCTTGGTGTCTGTTCTCAGCTGTGAAACCCTAATTAACACATATAGTCAGTCCTGGGTCATCCAGAGCTATAGACTGAGGCCTTATCTAAAACCAAATAAAACAAAACAAAACAACAAATAGGAATAATAAAATACATAAGTTAAGCAACCACATCATATCTTTTCTCTCTCTAGATGGTACTCAAAAATTGCAGCAGATTCCCTGTGAGACCACAGCTCTGGACACTGAGGCTGTTTCCCTACCAAGTAATAGGGCTGAACTTTAGGAGCTCTACAGCTCAGTTGTGTCCCCTGCTATTTTTAAAAAAGAGTTGTTTTCAAAGGCTGCAGGTTCTTACCACTGTTGCTTGTTACAGATGAATTATAGCCCTGATCTTTCAATGGTACTTAAAGGCACAGACAGGTGCTTCCTATAGACATAAGAGCCCAAGTCTTGTGGTCATAACCAGTGGTAATAACCTGGGCGAAAGGGTGCAAGGCTTCTTGTGGTTGTAAGTGGTAACAGAAGGCTTTCTCTTGATGGTACCTTATCACAAGCTACACTGTCTATTCTTTTTCCTGGTTAGTGTTTCCTTGCTTTGTTTTCACTACATAGCTCCTTTCTCTTCATAGCATTGGCTGTCCTGAACCAGGCAGTCCTTGAAATCAGTGATTTACCTGTCTTGCCAGGATTACACTCTGAGCTACCATCCAGAGGGAAGCAACCTGCTGAGGTTAGACTGCTCTCTCTCCAGGTTTCCCCTATGAACATGCAAATGGCAGTCCTGCCAGGTCTTTCGTTTTTTTTATCCTTTTAAAAAAATGTTTATTCATTTATTTATGTATTTATTAGATATAAGTACACTGTAGCTGTCTTCAGACACTCCAGAAGAGGGTGTCAGATTCTGGACAATCTAAATCCCTCTTATGGTCTGCATATGATGTACATAAACACAACCTCACATATACTTCTAAAAATTTAAAGATGGGTGGGGCCACTGAAAGGGCTCAACAATTAACAGCATTGTCTCCTCTTCCAGAGAACCTGGGATCAACTACCAGAAACCATATGGTGGCCCTTCTCCAGTTCCAGGGGATCTGATACTCTGTTCTGGCTTCTGTGGGCACAGTATACACATGCAAAACACCCTTACACTAAAATTAAAATACATCATTGAGAGAGAGGAAAGAGGGCTTTTGAGAGAGAGAGAGGGGAGGTCATCGTACCTCTTGACAGGTTTGAAAAATCAGAGTTTCATCACTCACACAAATAAATAATTGCAAAATATTTTTTAAACAAACTCTGCCATTTACCTTTAAAAATAT